>NC_084550.2:56242500-56372500 GCF_033978685.3 Nerophis lumbriciformis | reverse complement strand
ATAGGTTGGCGCGAGGTTGTTTAGACATTTAAAAACAAATAAAAGGAGTTTAAAATGTATTCGGTAACGCACAGGGAGCCAGTGAAGGGACGCTAAAATAGGGGTGATGTGCTCACGTCTGCGGGTCTGTGTTAGCAGACGAGCAGCAGAGTTCTGTACGAGCTGCAGGCGGGCGAGGGAGGCCTGGCTAATGCCAACATACAGGGCATTACAGTAATCAAGACGAGTCGAGATAAAAGCGTGGATTAATTTCTCAAGATCATGTCTTGATAAAAGCGGTTTCACCTTCGCTATTTGGCGTAATTGATAAAAGCTTTTTTGAACGACGCTGCTGATTTGTTTTTCGAATTTAAAATCTGAGTCAAACTTTACCCCCAGGTTTGTGACAGAGTCGCTGAGATACGGGGTCAGAGTGCCGAGGTCAACGTTGGGGGAGGGAGAGCGACTTGGACCGAACAACATAACTTCTGTTTTGTCTTCATTTAGGCTCAGGAAGTTAGCTGAAAGCCAGACTTTGATGTCGTGCAGGCAGTCAATAAGACTTTGAACCGTGTTATTTTGTGCCATGGGAAAATAAATCTGGCAATCATCGGCATAAAAATGAAATGCAATACTGTACTTCCTAAAAATAGAACCAAGGGGGAGAAGGTAAAGCGCAAATAAAATTGGGGCAAGGATTGAACCCTGGGGGACCCCATGTGGTAAAGGAGCTGTGGACGACATAAAACTGTCTACTTTTACACAAAAACTCCTGTCGGTTAGGTACGACCGGAACCAGTTGAGGGCGGCGCCCTTAATGCCCACACAGTTCTCAAGACGAGTGATTAAGGTGGCGTGGTCGACGGTGTCGAACGCAGCAGACAGATCTAAAAGCACCAGGACAACATATTTACCAGAATCAGTGGACAGGAGGATATCGTTAAAAACTTTTAGAAGCGCTGACTCTGTGCTGTGGAGGGCTTTAAAACCGGACTGGAACAGCTCAGTGATACCATTATCCTCTAAGAAGGGCAGCAACTGACTGTAGACAACCTTCTCTAATATTTTGGAAATGTATGGAAGATTAGAGATAGGTCTGAAGTTAGAGAGGAGAGAGGGGTCGAGGCTGGGTTTTTTAAGTAGAGGTCGTACCACTGCATGTTTAAACTCTACTGGAACTATTCCAGAAGAGAGGCTACTATTGATAATGTTAAGGACACTTGATCCAATAGTAGCAAGTACCTCCTTAAACAGGCGAGGTGGGAGGGCATCTGCAGGAGAACCAGAGGGCTTCATACGACTAACTGTGTCACTTAAAAAAGAAAAGGACACCGGCTCAAACTGATGGAAAACAGAAGAGAAATGCAGGGGAACAGAAGGGTCATATGAAGGCTGAGATAGACTGGCTCTAGTTGACACAATTTTGTCAGTGAAAAAATGGAGACAATTTTCACAGAATTCAAAAGAAGCATCAAAACCAGCAGATTTGGGAGCATCAATGACAGTGTTAATAGTTTTAAACAGAACTCTGGGGTTGTTATAGTTAGAAGATATAATCTGAGATAGATATATATTCATTTCTGCTTTTACAGTCATCTGAAAGGAAAACAGGCTTTCTTTAAAAATGGCAAAGGACACATGCAGCCTGTCTTTTTTCCATTTTCTCTCTGCTCTTCTACATACGCGCCTGGCAGCCCGAGTGACGTCATTCAACCAGGGTTGAGGCGTGGTTTTAGCGCGGCGGAATTTGAAAGGCGCGATCGTGTCCAGTGTTTGTAAACAGATAGAGTTGAACCCAGAAACCAACTCTTCAGTATTCAGACACACAGATGCTGCAGAATTATCATCACAAAGAGTCAAAAAAATAGAGGAGAACCGAGCAGGAGACGAAGAATTAAACATGCGAGAGCGTTGGGGCGGTGCGCACAATTTAACTGGACACTGCGTGGCAATATCAAACAGGATCGGCATGTGATCAGAGAACACAGCGTCGCAAATGTCCAAATTAAAAACACACAAACCATACGAGAGCACTAAATCGAGTGTATGCCCGCGTTCATGTGTAGAACCACACACAGACTGTACAAAGTTAAATGAGTCGATTATATTCAGGAAGCTCCTGGAAAGCGGCTCATCTGGGCAGCAGGTGTGAATATTAAAATCACCCACAATAAGGACACGATCATATTTGGGCAGGATTTCAGCCAGAAATTCAGAAAAGTCAGTTATAAAGTCTTTGTGGTACTTGGGTGGTCGATAGATGACGGCACACAGGACGACATCAGAAAGACCCAGTTCAAACATGCACAGTTCGAAGCTTGAAAAGGAGGATTGTAGGCGGATCTGACGGCATTTAAAGTCATTTTTAAAAACGACTGCTAATCCTCCTCCTTTTCGACCGGACGGCCGTGGGGAATTAAAGTAGGAACACTCCGGAGGCAGAAGTTCATTAAGAGGGGCGGACTCACCGGCTCTCAGCCATGTCTCCGTCACACAGAGGAAGTCCAGTCCGCGGGAAGTGAAGAAATCCTTCAGGATAAAAGTTTTGTTTGTCAAAGATCTTGCGTTCACAAGACCGAACCTGGCGGGGGCCAGCACGTCCAAGGCCGCAATTAATCCGGGTGGGGCCCGACACACAGCCCGCAGGTGGCGGTGATCCACCCCGCGCCTCCGGGGGCGGGGACAGCAGGAGCGACGACGGCAAGCTTCTTCCTCCAAACCAACGATAGGAACCAGCCAGGAGCCGATCGGATCGAGCGAGCGTGGGTGCAGGAGGAGACCGGATACCGCACCATTCATCCTTCGGGGAGCCACGGGAAGCCGGGCCAGGAGTGCCCTAACTTTCACCAGCTGGCCGCCACGTTTACCGCGGCGCCGGAGACGCTTCCGCCGGGGGAGAGGAGCCAGGGGGCGGGAAAGGAAGGCAGGAATCCGGCCAGGTGAAAAAGCTGACTGGGACGTCGAAAAACCAACGTCGAAGTTGATCATATCAGTGGGAGAGGGGCAAAGATCCAACAGTGTTTGGCGGTCATACACAAGCAGTGAGCTGACAGAAACGAAAATAGACGCAAAAAACACAAAAACGAACAGAGCTGACAGCGAGAGACGGCAGGCCAAAGCACATACTGGCGCCATCTTGCATCGGGGCGTGGTCCACACACATATATACACACTCACACACACACACACACACATATATATATACATACATATATATATATACACACATATATATACATATTTATATATATATATATATATACATACATATACATACGTACATACACATATATATATATATATATATATATATACATACATACATACATACATACATACATACATACATACATACATATATATATATATATATATATATATATATATATACACAGTGTTGGGTTAGTTACTGAAAAGCAGTAACTAGTTACAGTTACTAGTTACTTCATTTCAAAAGTAACTCAGTTACTAACTCAGTTACTTACACCAAAAAGTAATGCGTTACTGTGAAAAGTAACTATTTAGTTACTTCTTTTTTCCCCCTTTTTTTAAAGCTCCAATTAATGCCCTTTTAGCCTTCATTTCAGTAGTGTTATTGCACTGGAGAATAATACAATGTGTTGATCAACTTGACATGCATTTGCATCACTCAACTCTGCTAAGCCATGTGGTCTACATACAACACACAAAGACAAAGATATGTTACAAAGGCCAATTTGTTTCTGGCCAGAACAAATTAACAAAACTATTTTAAATAGCTGCAACATAACATACATAAGTAACAAACAGCATAATAACAGCATAGCTGTAAAGCAAGAAAGGCACACACTACATACACAAAGTCTAACCAGGCATTTTCTTCCTCAAGTAATTCTTATACAAAATCATGTCTGAAACCCAGAACACTACACATTTCCCCAGTTTTAGTTTAGAGATAAGGAAAGTTTGGCCTGGCCCACCAGCATCCCTCTTTATGTTTGTGAACTTTATAGTCTATACATTTAGAGTGATGTGATAATCAAACACTCTAGAAGTCTAGAATGAAAGAGTATATAAGAGAATTGACAGCAACGTTCCCTCTAAGGAGTGCGCATGTGCAATTGCGCACTGCTCAAGCGTCCTCTGCGCACGGCAAATCTATGCCATGCACAAAATCAAATAAAAAAATAAGCGCATAACAATTTTCGACACGACATGGACACGACAGAGAAAACCGTTTTCGTCATCATTGTTCAAATATTGTAACGTCTGTCGAGACGCTTTGAGGACATGAATTCCATCCATCACTTTACTGAGCAAAACTCTTTACTGTCGGCCATAAACACATCACCAAAACATTAGTAAAAAAAATTATATCTAGCAAAACTGGTCATTTTCTGCAGTACAAACCAGACCAAAAGCAACTTTGTTATATCAACAGCAGCCGCTCGCTCTCTCACGTGCGCCAACACTTGCACATATGGCACTTAGCCAGTGATGCGTTTACAGCCACACAAAAAGTCGGACAACTCCAACACCACACATAAAGTGTCATTCCAGGTCGTTACACTATGATTTACCAATCAAATGTGTGCTTATTCTAGTGTCATTTATTAGGAATCTTAATTTATAAATATTAATCATGAAATGCTGTTAGTATATTAAATAAATACTAATAAAAATATATTTTTTACAAACAGGAAGTTGCAGGAATGTACACATGATCCCCTGCTTACATCTCATTGTGCAACATGTGAATGTTTTAATGGGAACTAAATGCAATGTCTGAAAGGGGTACAAATTATTTCCAAAGCAGGACCTCCGCCCAGACAAACAATACAAGTACACAGTTCATGAAAAACAATATTTGTTGCTATTGTCATTGTAAGTGGGCCTAAACACTTATATTAGAAATGGAAATGACTGCTGTCATTTGATTATAATAATAAGAGAATGTTGTCTGTCTATCTGTGTTGGCCCTGTGATGAGGTGGGGACTTGTCCAGGGTGTACCCTGCCTTCCGCCCGAATGCAGCTGAGATAGGCTCCAGCGACCCCGAAAGGGACAAGTGGTAGGAAATGGATGGATGGATGGAGATGTAAGTTGTTATTTAGTGAGGTTTGGGACAGGTGTGCTGCTGGTGTAGCCACAGTGTGCACGTGTGATGTTGCTCACATGGACTCCACTCAATGCTCAGGGACTTTTTGCATTTGCTCACACACATGAACAATTAGAGGGAACATTGATTGACAGAGTGTGTGTACCTTCAACGGTGAATGGTGGTGGTGGAGGTAAAGTGGCATCAGAGTCTCTGTCTCTCTTTACTAGCTTCGTCGAAGCATGTTGCTATGTAGCGTGTTTCAGCAGATTTGAATTGCTGTTTTGGGCAGTAGATGGCATCTTTGATCCAAAGCACAATTTACATTTAACTAAAATGTTATTTTCTTTGTGCTCGACAAAAGAAAAGTAGTGAAAATATCTCCATGTTAGCAAACTCGACTTCTGCTCCGCCATGATCAGACACGCCCCCCCCCTCGCTCCCCACACTCACACTCAGACACACCCACACAGAGCGCATGTCTCTCTCTCTTCTCCGGCTTGTGACACAAGAAGAATCAGAACGACACATAAAACTTCCGATAAAACACACTTTATACTACATAAAAAGTAACGTAAAATAACGCAGTAACGCATCATGTAGTAACGGTAACGGAGTTACTGAATATAAAAAAATAACGCGTTAGATTACTAGTTACCGCCGAAACTAACGGCGTTACAGTAACGCGTTACTTTGTAACGCGTTAGTCCCAACACTGTATATACATATATATATACATATATATATATATATATATATATATATATATATATATATATATATATATACCGTATTTTCCGCACTATAAGCCGCCCCGGGTTATTAGCCGCACCTTCAATGAATGGCATATTTCAAAACTTTGTCCACCTATAAGCCGCGCCTACGCTGCGCTAAAGGGAATGTCAAAAAAACAGTCAGATAGGTCAGTCAAACTTTAATAATATATTAAAAACCAGCGTTCTAACAACTCTGTCCCAAAATGTACGCAAATGTGCAATCACAAACATAGTAAAATTCAAAATAGTGCAGAGCAATAGCAACATAATGTTGCTCGAACGTTAATGTCACAACACACAAAATAAACATAGCGCTCACTTTCTGAAGTAATTCTTCATTCGTAAATCCTTCGAATTCTTCGTCTTCGGTGTCCGAATTGAAAAGTTGGGCAAATGTGGGATCCAAAATGGCCGGTTCCGTCTCGTCGAAGTCATCGGAGTCAGTGTCACTGTTGTCCAGCAGTTCTGTGAATCCTGCCTTCCGGAAAGCTCGGACCACAGTTGTGACCGAAATATCTGCCCAGGCATTTACGATCCACTGGCAGATGTTGGCGTCGTCTGGCGCTGCCTCCCTGTCTTAGTGAATGTGTGTTCGCCTTCGGTCATCCATTGTTCCCACGCCGTTCGCAGTCGTGATTTGAATGCCCTGTTGACACCAATATCCAGCGGCTGCAGGTCTTTTGTCAATCCACCCGGAATGACGGCGAGTATTGAATTAAGCGCGTAAGCGTGTCTCTTAATGTGATGTTATGAGCTAGCAAATATAACAACTACACTACCCAGCATGCAACGATAGTGACGAGCATGCGCGGTAGCCCTGAGAAGCGTTGTTGTATGTGCTGGCAGTTAGAATGTGGTTATGAGCACGCTGTGAGTAAACGTTGAGAACTCAGTTAACACGCCTCGTCTGCATTATTTATAATTAGACAGACAACACACTTAATAGGAGCCATTTTGGGGTCTTTACATAAACACACAAATGGAAATGAAACGTCACATATCCCAGCATGCACCGCGCTCTTCTTCTTCTTCCGGGGGCGGGTGGTTGCTTACAGTAGAAGAAGAAGCGCTTCCTGTTCTATGGGGGCGGGTGCTTACCTTGGCGGTTGCTTGCGTAGAAGAAGAAGCGCTTCCTGTTCTACCGGGAAAAAAGATGGCGGCTGTTTACCGAAGTTGCGAGACCGAAACTTTATGAAAATGAATCTTAATATTTATCCATATATAAAGCGCACCGGGTTAAAAGCCGCACTGTCAGCTTTTGAGTAAATTTGTGGTTTTTAGGTGCGGCTAATGGTGCGGAAAATACGGTATATATATATATATATCCATCCATCCATCCATTTTCTACCGCTTATTCCCTTTGGGGTCGCGGGGGGCGCTGGAGCCTATCTCAGCTACAATCGGGCGGAAGGCGGGGTACACCCTGGACAAGTCGCCACCTCATCGCAGATATATATATATATATATATATATATATATATATATATATATATAAATTGTATTCATTTAAATAGTTTAGTTAGTACAACATTTTTTTTTTTTTTTTTTAGATGTGGCAACTTTTTCTTGCAAAGTACTAGTACGAACGACTTCCTTGTTCATTTACGGAATACGGGCAACTTCCTTTGTTTTCACATTATCGAACTGCGCATGCAAGTGACATCTATGCGCTGTGCGCGTTTACACCGGAGTCTGATAAAAATAAAGATAAAGATAAAGTAATCCAAACAGCCAGCTAAAAAAATAAAATAAAATTAAAAAAAAGTTCCAATTCGGTTCACTTTGGCATGCAGTGTAAAAGTAGTCATAATGGAGGTGCGTGTCGCAGGAGTGAAATAACTCATGGCCGGGTCATTTCCTGCATCAGTTTTGGTCTGCACCACAATTACTGTAGTTAGTTTGGATCAAATCCAATTTACAGCGAAGATTGGTTAACTTTTTCCTGTGATGGACTGTTTCAAAGTCCTCCAAGGCTCATAAATTGATGAAAAAATGTGACGCAACGGTCAAACTATTGCTTATTATTCATTCCCTTCAGGATTTTACAGGGTTCTTTTGTGATCGCGGCCCGCCAAAATGCCTGAAATCGCAGTCGCTTTCTCCGAGCGTTGACGCAAAAGTTGCAATGTTTTGAAGCATTTTTTTTTTCCAATAACATTGAAATGATTGTGATTTAAGAATGTTGTCATCCATGTTTTATGTGTTCCTTGTAACCTTATTATGAAGCACGGGATTTTAACAAAATGTGAAAACGTATAGTAATTAATAAACTAGTAAAGTAGACATGAAATGGCATTAAAATCACATACTCAGAGATCATTGGCAAATTACTGTACTGTTTTAATTAATCATAACTAATAATAGTAATAAATATTTATGATTATAGAAAGAAATGCTTCATTTTTGGCCACAGTCTGTCTTATTATTTTATGTTCCAACTCATTCACCCCCACATATTAAGAAAATTTGTGAACTGTTGAGAGCGACCGATTTTTTGTTGATAAATGATTATCATCACACTTCAACATCTCTGTCATGAAAATGCCATCTCTTGCGAGAAGAGCATTGCAAATGATATTTTCTTAATTGACTTAACGTGGATAAAAATATAAAAAGGTTGAATAAATATATAAATATATGTCAACGAAGAAGTGAGTTTGTCGCAAATGGTTTATATTAGAGATGTTCGATAATGGCTTTTTTGCCGATATTCCGATATTGTCCAACTCTTAATTACCGATTCCGATATCAACCGATACCGATATATACAGTCGTGGAATTAACACATTATTATGCCTAATTCTGTTGTGATGCCCCGCTGGATGCATTAAAAAAGGTAACAAGGTTTTCCAAAATAAATCAACTCAAGTTATGGAAAAAAAGTGCCAACATGGCACTGCCATATTTATTATTGAAGTCACAAAGTGCATTATTTTTTTTTAACATGCCTCAAAACAGCAGCTTGGAATTTGGGACATGCTCTCCCTGAGAAAATCCTGATACCCACTACAACTATGGGAAATACTATACTTTGACTTTCACAAAGTGCATTATTTTTTTTAAACGTGCCTCAAAATAACAATGAAGGCACACAGCTTCAGTCCAGATTATACTAGAGTAATAAAGTAAACAATAACATAGTCCTCCTTTAGTGCAAGACTGCCTGGCATACTGTATAACAGGAAATAATAAACTGGGCTCAATCTGCCCTGCTCTAACGTATTTGTATGAGTAACAAAAAAGTGCTGCAAGCTGGTGGTGAGTGCTTGAAGTGGCCTACCAGTCACCGCCTTGGGGTGGTTTTTGTTGTCTTCTTGTTTTTTCTCGGCGGAGTCTATAAGCGACAACAGTGTGGTACTACTTTTTTCCCGTGTTTGCTTTTTATCCATCTTCCGCTTGTATTCATCGTGTATCTCCTTATGATTCTTGAAGAGGTGGGAGTTAAAATTGCTCGTATTAAAAGGAAGACGTCTTGGTTCCTCCTCGCATAAACAACTTTTTGCAGTCATTGCAAATTGCCAGTTTTTTTTCCGTCGGAGACACTTTAAAATAATCCCAAACCAAATAATCCCAAACCAAGCTCGCTTGTTAGCCACGGCTACAGCACCGGCATCAACACACTCTTGTTGTTGTTATGCTGCGCCCTCGGCGGTTCGATGAGGTCATCAAGCGTCGCCAGTAAACCTCTCATGCTGCAGTCGTCAACTCCTGTGTTGTGTGTGGGAGAGAGGAGAGGGGAGGGGCGGCTGACTGGGAGACGCATCTGCTCTGTGCTTCCCCCTACGTCCGTGTTTTACCTGATATGTACCGCTCCGTACAGCGGCGTTTTAAAAATTTATTAATTTAACTTTTTGAAACCGATACCGTTAATTTCCGATATTACATTTTAAACATACTTGCCAACCTTGAGACCTCCGATTTCGGGAGGTGGGGGGTGGGGGTGACGGGGGGCGTGGTCGGGGGGTGGGGCGGGGGCGTGGTTGGGGGCGTGGTTAAGAGGGGAGGAGTATATTTACAGCTAGAATTCCTTAAGTCAAGTATTTCATATATATATATATATATATATATATATATATATATATATATATATATATATAAGAAATACTTGACAACTTGACTTTCAGTGAATTCTAGCTATATATATATATATATATATATATATATATATTTTATTATATATATATATTTATTTTATTATATATATATATATATATATATATATATATATATATATATAAAAGAAATACTTGAATTTCAGTGTTAATTTATTTACACATATACACACACATAACACTCATCTACTCATTGTTGAGTTAAGGGTTGAATTGTCCATCCTTGTTCTATTCTCTGTCACTATTTTTCTAACCATGCTGAACACCCTCTCTGATGATGCATTCTGCTTCGTCTCCTTGTTGTGTGCGCAGTTGTGCACTGCACTCTCTAAAAGCCCTAGATGTTAATGTCACATATGCATGTACAGTAGATGGCAGTATTGTCCTGTTTAAGAGTGTCACAACATTGCTGTTTACGGCAGACAAACTGCTTTACGGTAGACAAAAACGTGACTGCTGTTGTTGTGTGTTGTTGCCGTGCTGGGAGGTCGTTAATGAAACTGCCTAACAATAAACCTGGAGGGGGCGTGGCCTCCAGCTCCGCCTGAATTTCGGGAGATTTTCGGGAGAAAATTTGTCCCGGGAGGTTTTCGGGAGAGGCGCTGAATTTCGGGAGTCTCCCGGAAAATCCGGGAGGGTTGGCAAGTATGATTTTAAAGCATTTATCGGCTGATAATATCATCTCTGGTTTATATACCACATTACCCAGAAGGCTTAGCGCTGTAGACAGGAACGGGAAGTAGATCTGACAATTGTTCCGTTTGAGCAATAAAGAGTTAATATATTATTTGTTTCACGTTGCTGTGCCTGCTTCGTCTACACAAGAAACAAACATACGTTTTGATTAGACAGTTGACGCACACTTTAGAGACAATTTTGCCAAAATGTGCATGGAAGTTACCGGCATTGGACAAAGTTGCAAACTCGAATATATTGTCAATTTCGGACTATAAGCCGCTACTTTTTCCTATGGCTGTGAAACCTGTGGCTTAGAAAACGTTGTGGCTAACTTATGCATACTTGCCAACCTTTTTGTCACCCTGTGGTCCTCACTCAGGTCCGCATGGAGCTGGAGGGGGCGTGGCCTCCACCTCCGGCTGAAAATCGGGAGATTTTCGGGAGAATATTTGTCCCGGGAGGATTTCGGGAGAGGCGCTGAATTTCGGGAGTCTCCCGGAAGATTCGGGAGGGTTGGCAAGTATGAACTTATGGGTGTTATGATCCGTGGCCCGGATCATGTTTTGTTATGTTCTGTTAGTTTTGGACTCTCCTAGTTCCTGTTTGTGCACCTCTGGGTTTGTTTTAGTTTCCATGAGGATTAATTGGGTTCACCTGCCTCTAATTAGTGGTCGGCATGCTCAGCTGCTGTCAACCACCAATCAGGAATCTATTTATTCACCTTGCTCGCCACGCTCAGTCTGGCTTCATCATTTGCTACATGCAACAGTTACGTTGGGTAAATTCCTTGTCTCCTATGCTTCTCGATTCCTGCGCTAAGTCTCGCCTTAGCTTCCCGTGCGATCGGCACCCTTTCCTTTTGCTTGTTGTCTGTTTTTGGTACGTGTTTGATTTTTAAGGAATAAATCATGTTCCTACCTGCACAACTTGTCCGGAGTGGTCCGTCTGCATCCCGGTAGAACGAACCCCGCAGTAAGCTGCGACCCCCCCGCCTTGACAACGGGTTTCTTTTTGCTGACAGCCGGCTATTATGTAAATAGTTAAAAAAATAAATAAAAACACACATTGAATAGTTGTGTTATTGTTTGTGCTATGGCGCCATCTTTAGGACGAGTTTGCCCACTGGAGGTGCTGCAGTTGCTGCATTGCCCGTCTTCTATCCGTCCATAAGGTTTCTACTCGTGTGGATTCTTCATTTAACAAGCAACATTTGTAAGTTTTACAGTATATTTTGTACGTATTAAATCGTCCCATATGTGATGTCTTTAGGAGTGTTTGCATGCACATTGGTATGTGCTATGGTAATGTCACGAAGCTAGCGTCGTTAGCATTAGCTACTATGCTAACTTGTTTACAAGTGTTTTTGTTAGTATCAGTAACTTGCAATGGCATTATTTTTGTATTGTTTCAGCTGAGATAGGCTTTGGCACCCCCGCGACCCCGTAAGGGACAAGCTGTAGAAGATAGATGGATGGATGGATGTTTACCATGAATTGATTAACCCCGACTTAAATAAGTTGAAAAACTTATTCGGGTGTTACCATTTAGTCGTCAATTGTACGGAATACGTACTGTACTGTGCGATCTACTAATAAAAGTTTCAATCAATCAATCAATTCAGTTTTCCTAAATTCACCACAGTCCGTGACGATGACTTCTGTTTTGTTTGATCAGCCGTTTTACTGCCCTGTTGTAGACACCATTTGGATACAATTAATATATGTAAGTAAACGTTTCTGTCTAAATAACTAAATTCACAACATATTTATCTGCAGGTGTGTAGTGCAGTGTGGCTAATATATGGAAAACATAGTTTTTTTCTTCTAAAGTTTAGCGGGTGTGGCTTATATCCTGGTGCGCTCTATAGTCCGGAAAATACGGTAATTGACGGGTTGGTTGGAATTGTGTGGATTGGCACGATCGTGACGTCGCAAATTCCTGGAGGGTTTTATTTGTAACATAAAAAGAGCACTCGGCTGCGAACCGATCCATGTGAAGCGACTGGGAAGAGAATCAGCACCTCCAAGTCCGAGTCCATGGTTCTCGCCCGGAAAAGGGTGGAATGCCATCTTCGGGTTGGGGAGGAGACCCTGCCCCAAGTGGAGGAGTTCAATACCTCGGAGTCTTGTTCACGAGTGAAGGAAGAGTGGATCGTGAGATCCACAGGCGGATCGGTGCGGCATCTTCAGTAATGCGGACGCTGTATCGATCCGTTGTGGTGAAGAAGGAGCTGAGCCGGAAGGCAAAGCTCTCAATTTACCGGTCGATCTACGTTCCCATCCTCACCTATGGTCATGAGCTTTGGGTTATGACCGAAAGGACAAGATCACGGGTACAAGCGGCCCAAATGAGTTTCCTCCGCCGGGTGGCGGGGCTCTCCCTTAGAGATAGGGTGAGAAGCTCTGTCATCCGGGGGGAGCTCAAAGTAAAGCCGCTGCTCCTCCACATCGAGAGGAGCCAGATGAGGTGGTTCGGGCATCTGGTCAGGATGCCACCCGATCGCCTCCCTCGGGAGGTGTTTAGGGCACGTCCGACCGGTAGGAGGCCACGGGGAAGACCCAGGACACGTTGGGAAGACTATGTCTCCCGGCTGGCCTGGGAACGCCTCGGGATCCCCCGGGAGGAGCTGGACGAAGTGGCTGGGGAGAGGGAAGTCTGGGCTTCCCTGCTTAGGCTGCTGCCCCCGCGACCCGACCTCGGATAAGTGGAAGAAGATGGATGGATGGATGGATGGATAAAAAGAGCATTTATCGGCTGAGTCTTTGTTTTTGTTTTCGGAATTGTCTTTGTAACAAAGACTGAATACAAGCTGCAACATTTATAATCTGAAACAACAATCAAAAGTGTTTCAGACCGACAAATTGAGCAAATTAAGGATTGATGGAGCTAATTAACAGGCTAAATCAGACAATGATTTGTGTGTAATTAATACAAAAAAAAAAAGTTATTGATCATTGCCGGTGGAAGAGCGTGTCCGTGTTGGACCGAGACAGATGGATTTTCTCCGCTCGCTCCGCGGCGCAGGTGTTTCCATGAGCGAGTGTGACATCTCTCCGTTTTTTTTTCGCACGTCTCCGACTGAGTGACTAACAGCCAAGTGCCATTTGTGAGCAGGCGGACGGCCACAGATTTCCTGTCAAGCCTGGCAAGTCTAATTAGTGGAGCTGAGAAGGCTGGCTGAGAGAGCAACACTTCGCCAAGACGAGTCACCGGGCGACAGACTTGGTGGCACTTTAAGTTTTTTATCCATGCATTAGACAGCCACGGAAGAAACAATATCATTTCCCCCCACGTAATACAGTCGTTTACCTCTTACAATACCATCAGTGCCCAGTTAGTGATGCTGAATCAGAATCAGAATCAGAATCAGAAATACTTTATTAAAATAATATTTGTATCAATATTAAACATTACAGGGAGACAGAACAGGATCGCTGACGAGTGAGAAACAGGTAAAGGCTGGGGGAGAGCATGGCCAGAGACAGGAGCAGACCCAACAAAGCAACCAAGAGAGCCGACTCCACCCATACTTGCCAACCCTCCCAAATTTCAGTGCTTCCCGAATTTCTCCCGATTTCCACCCGGACAACAATATTGGGGACGTGCCTTAAAGGCACTGCCTTTAGCGTCCTCTACTACTTGTCATCACGCCCGCTTTTTCTCCATACAAACAGCGTGCCGGCCCTGTCACATAATATATGCGGCTTTCACACACACGCACAAGCGAATGCAAGGCATACTTGATCAACAGCCATACAGGTCACACTGAGGGTGGCCATATAAACAACTCTAACACTGTTACAAATGTGCGCCACACTGTGAACCCACACCAAACAAGAATGACAAACACATTTCGGGAGAACACCCGCACCGTAACACAACATAAACACAACAGAACAAATACCCAGAATCCCTTGCAGCACTTACTCTTCCAGGACGCTACAATATACACCCCCCGCTACCACCAAACACCGCTCCTCCCGCCCACCTCAACCTCCACCATCTCCCGAATTCGGAGGTCTCAAGGTTGGCAAGTATGCTGCTCCACCCTCGGCCGCCCACCAACTCTCGGCCAGCGAGGATGCGTCCAAGGACACGCTGGGGACTGGGGGAGCGGCGGCCCTCAGACCCCATGCTTATCTTCAGTCTTTTTCATTAAGTTCATATCACATGCCTGACCCATGATTTCAGCCTTTCAAAGCTCCTCTTGGACCACCTTGACTGAGGCCAAGGAAAAAAACAAAAAAAAATCTCATAGCCATAGCACACATAAGCATTTGTGTGTAAAAGGGAAACATCAAAGAGCACAAAGGACATTAAGGAATTAAATGAGCAGAGCTCATGCAACCAGCCATTTCTACACACAGCTACAAAAGTAAAAACAACAACAACAAAAAAACATTTAGCATGTTAGCACCGATTAACTTGCAGTCATGGATTGACCAAATATCTCTCATTAGCACTCCAGCAAATCAATAAAATCAACAAAGCTCACCTCTGTGCAGTCACGCACAGCATAAGACGTTTGGTGGACAAAATGAGACAAAGAAGAAGTGGCATAAAACACGTCTTTCTGTGGCAGCGTCGGAGAAAGTTGGACATGTAAACAAACTACGATGAGTTCAACGATCGCTGGAATTAGTAGGACAAAACGGCGCTCGCCAAATTCTCTCATCAGTGAAGCATGTATGACATAAACAATGGGATTTCTACCAATTATGAGGGTTTGTGTCATGTACAGAAAATATATTACAAAAAAAAAAAAAAAAAATGTCTTCATCTTTTTCCATTTTCACACATCTCTGAAAGAGGTCCAAGGAGCCACTAGGGCGGCGCTACAGAGCCGCATTCAGCTAAGCCCAGATGTTTTTGTCCGATTTTATGGGGTTCACTCTGGGATGCTTGGAACTCACATTTTTGCTTACAACCATCGTCTGCTGGGGTGGGGGGAGCATGGCCAGAGACAGGAGAAAACCCAACAAAGCAACCAAGAGAGCCAAATCTCGGCCAGTGTCCAGTCCAGCGAGGATGCATTCAAGGAGACCGAGGTGTCCGATACACGCTGGGGACTGGGGGAGCGGCGGCCACCAGACCCCCGGCTTATTTTCATTAAGTTCATATCACATGCCTGACCCATGATTTCAGCATTTCAAAACTCCTCTTGTGGGGGGTCTAAGACTGGACCCCTGGAGAGGGGGTCCAGACTGAGGCAAAGGAAAATGACTAAACACAATCTCATAGCCATAGCACACATAATAAGCATGTGTGTAAAAGGGAAACATCAAAGAGCAAAAAGGACATTAAGGACATTAAAGGGGAACATTATCACCAGACCTATGTAAGCGTCAATATATACCTTGATGTTGCAGAAAAAAGACCATATATTTTTTTAACCGATTTCCGAACTCTAAATCGGTGAATTTTGGCAAATTAAACGCCTTTCTATTATTCGCTCGAATCAGCTCTGTTATTTTCCGTTTTTTCGACTGTTTTCCGTACCTTGGAGACATCATGCCTCGTCGGCGTGTTGTCGGAGGGTGTAACAACACGAACAGGGACGGATTCAAGTTGCACCAGTGGCCCAAAGATGCGAAAGTGGCAAGAAATTGGACGTTTGTTCCTCACACTTTACCGACGAAAGTTATGCTACGACAGATATGGCAAGAATGTGTGGATATCCTGCGACACTCAAAGCAGATGCATTTCCAACGATAAAGTCAAAGAAATCTGCCGCCAGACCCCCACGAAAAGAGAGCGGATGAGGGTATGTCTACAGAATATATTAATTGATGAAAACTGGGCTGTCTGCACTCTCAAAGTGCATGTTGTTGCCAAATGTATTTCATATGCTGTAAACCTAGTTCATAGTTGTTAGTTTCCTTTAATGCCAAACAAACACATACCAATCGTTGGTTAGAAGGCGATCGCTGAATTCGTCCTCGCTTTCTCCCGTGTCGCTGGCTGTCGTGTCGTTTTCGTCGGTTTCGCTTGCATACGGTTCAAACCGATATGGCTCAATAGCTTCAGTTTCTTCTTCAATTTCGTTTTCGCTACCTGCCTCCACACTACAACCATCCGTTTCAATACATGCGTAATCTGTTGAATCGCTTAAGCCGCTGAAATCCGAGTCTGAATCCGAGTTAATGTCGCTATAAACTTGCTGTTCTATCCGCCATGTTTGTTTGTATCGGCATCACTGTGTGACGTCACAGGAAAATGGACGGGTGTATATAACGATGGTTAAAATCAGGCACTTTGAAGCTTTTTTTAGGGATATTGCGTGATGGGTAAAATTTTGAAAAAAACTTCGAAAAATAAAATAAGCCACTGGGAACTGATTTTTAATGGTTTTAACCCTTCTGAAATTGTGATAATGTTCCCCTTTAAAAGAGCAGAGCTGATGCAACCAGCCATTTCTACACACAGCTACAAAAGTAAAAACTGCGGTGTTCCACGTCATCTTCTGCTGGGGTGGGGCGAGCATGGCCAGAGACAGGAGCAGACCCAACAAAGCAACCACCCTCGGCCGCCCACTAACTCTCGGCCAGTGTCCAGTCCGCATGGACGAGCGAGGATGCGTCCAAGGAGACCGAGGCGTCCAATACCTGCTCATTCAGCCTAGACTCCGTGTAGCTTGTCCGTCACGGGACTCAGCACCAGCTCCGCAGCCCTGTCTCTTCATCCGCATCTCCTCCAGTCTCTCCAAACGGACTCTGGTGCGGCAGAGACCCAGCACCCGGTCTCCACGGCCAAAGGGCTCCCGGGAGGCAGATCCAGAAGTTCACAAAAAAGCACCGCAGAAGACACGAAAGTTCCACCCCTTGTCACACAGCCCCAAAGGGTCCCGAACCAAAAGGCAAAAAAAAAAAAAAAACCCAAAACAAAAACAGAACAAACTGCCTTTGGAAAGACAACTGCAACAAGCGGCGTTCAACTGGAAAGGGTCCTCATGAGTCAACAATCTGGTCAAGCAGGAGTTTGAACCAAAGGGACCGTGCTCAGCCAAGGTCTGCCCTGCTGATGCACCCCTCCTCAATCCATCCCATCGGCCGCCGCCTACCCCCTCACCCTCATTCCACAAAGCGATATTCTTTAAAGGCTGCCGCAGGCAAGGCCAGTTAGCGTATATTCGAGTAGACAGGCGAGCCGCGAGCCTCGAATGACCAATGACCCCGCTCGGCAATCCATTGACATGCAAAGACGCACAGAAGTGAGACAGCGGGCTTGGCTGTTTAATCATTAATACCTTTCTCTCGCATTTCAGATTTTACTGTTGTAGTCAACGGTTACATTCATCCTCAATCCCCATTTCATTTTCCATATGTCGGTAAATCGCACGTCTTTTTTTTGATGACGTCTAATGCCTTCCATCCATCCATCCATTTTCTACCGCTTGTCCCTTTCGGGGTTAACACGTTAAATAGTGATGTGAATGCGTAGCGAAACCGGCAATATCAGATTTTCATGCACTGATATCGATTCTCAACTCAAAATACTTTTGATACTTTAGATCAGGGGTGTCCAAACTTTTTCCACCAAGGCCCGCATACCGATCAGTCAAAGTATGCGGCAGCCATATTGATTTTTTGTTAATCTAAAAAAAAAAAATTATATTATAATATAATATAAGTATATTATTATAAATTCTAAGTTAGAACATTTCAGAATGATTTCTCATTACATACCGATTTTTTGCTTTTATTTTACATTTTTACAGTTCAATTATTTTCCCCATGTAAGAATAGCATAAACATATAAATAATACAATTGTGTAGCTGCATAATAATAATAATAATAATATTTAACTGTTTATTATGGTTGTAATTTTTCACTTTAATATCATATATGTATATAGTATAATATTTAATATTTAAACAACACATTCAGAACATTCGTTCTCAGGACTGGACTGTGCACCTTACCTCCTTTTGCACCATTTATTTTCTTTCTTTCCTATGTTTTGCATATTTATAGACTGTCGCACTGACACTGGAGTTGCTTTTAATGCGGCTACATTCAATCGCCATTCAGCAATCTACACACCTGTCGCTGACGAGCTCTCCTGCCTCCTTAAGCCAGCGCAACCTGCTATCCTGTGCCAGAACGTAGCGACCTGTCCTGTACAGTAAGCCGAACATATCAAGCTCTTGCATTCTTTCTCTCTGTGTTTCTCCCCCTCCGTCATACTTGCCAACCCTCCCGGATTTTCCGAAAACCTCCCGGAACAAATTATCTCCCAAAAATCTCCCGAAATTCAGGCGGACTCAGGTCCATGCGGACGTGAGTCTGCTTTCCCACAATATAAACGGTGTGCCTGCCAAATGACGTTATAACTGTAGAATGATCGAGGGCGAGTTCTTGGTTCCTTATGTGGGTTTATTGTTAGGCAGCTTCATTAACGTCCTCCCAGCGCGGTAACAACACACAACAACAGCAGTCACGTTTTCGTCTACCGTAAAGCAGCTCTTCTGCCGTAAACAGCAATGTTGTGACACTCTTAAACAGGACAATACTGCCATCTTGTGCATTTGATGAAAACACTTTTGTGCGTGCCACACAGCAATGCATCATCAGAGAGGGTGTTCAGCATGCTTAGAAAAATAGTGACAGAGAATAGAACAAGGATGGACAATTCAACCCTTAACTCAACAAGAATATGTGTAAATAAATGAACACTGAAATTCAAGTATTTACTTTATATATATATATACATATACAATAAAAGAAATATATATTTATAGCTAGAATTTACTGAAAGTCAAGTATTTCTTATATATATATAAAGTCAAGTATTTCTTATATATATATATATATATATATATTTATTATATATATATATATATATATATATGAAATACTTGACTTAGTGAATTCTAGCTGTAAATATACTCCTCCCCTCTTAGCCACGCCCCCAACCACGCCCCTCCACCACGCCCCACCTCCCCCACCTCCCGAAATCGGAGGTCTCAAGGTTGGCAAGTATGCCCTCCGTGTTCATTTGTCTCGTGTCCCCCTTGTCGCCTTCCAGCAGCATACCTCCGTTACCGCGTCACCAGCTGTGCGTCTCGTCTCCCCGTGTTCCCTCTGCTTTCCTGGCTGCCTCTTGGATCTCGACCTCCCGCCGCCTGGACACGGACATTTGACGCCTCTCTCCTGCGCCTTGACCTCACGCCTACTCACGGACCTCCGAGCCAGCCTTGCCCCTCTTGCACTTCCGCCTCTCGCTCCACACTACTGGTAACACTCCTCTGTTAATTTCCACACATAGTCGCACACCACACATAATTTGGATTAGTCACACTCCATTCTATTGTGTATATATACATATATGTATATATATATATATATGAATAAATATAGAGTTAAAACGACGTACCTGCTGTCTGTGCCGTCTTCTTCCCCTGTACACCCGTAACAAGATTGGCTTTAAAAGGGACGGGATTGAATAAGCTCTGCTTCTTCCTACTCCTTTTCGAACATGTTGAAAACAGAAATTGTGACGTTTTAAATTGTATGCACGTTCAAACTTAAACCGCCACCACAGTGGAAGACAGGAAGGCTCTGCAGAGGGGTCATAAAAACTGTCACTGGTGATCCCCCTCGCCCCGCCCACCGCCTTTTCGACCTTTTTTATATGCCAATTTATGACTTCCATTTTTTCATTTTTTTTTTTTACACATATATTTTTTAACTGGAACATAAATGTCTTGTCTATATGTGCTCTGCTGGCGGGTCATCTGCAATTCTGTGTTTCTAAATATAACAATGACACCAAAAGTCCATCCTATTGTATTTTCCAAGGGTGGAGACAATTAATCACTTGCATCCATTTTTTTCCCCCTTTTTAATAAAGACCTAATCCTAGTGGGTCATATTAATGTTTGAAGAGACACTTGCAATTCTTTCAAGAGACTTCAATTAGCCAGGTTCAACGTGTGCACTCTCCAACATGAGTTCATTGAGGGGAGTAGATTGTATTCAATTTTTTTTTTTTTTTTTTTAAGTTTATCTATGACTTTAATTAGAGCTGTACCCAGGGGGGAGGTTAATTACAGTGACATTCATTAATATTCGCAAGTGCGTTGGTAATTTGCATTCAGTGTTGTTATCTGCGCGCATGAAGTGTAATTAATTGGATTTCACCTTTTGACTTTTTGACCCGCTGACGGACGTTTTTTTTTAGTTGGGACGCTCTCACTCAAATTCCTATTAACGAGTGTCGCCGCTAATTGGCAACACCTCCGGCTCACAGAAAAACACCCCAAAAAAAACTATGCATGAGTAAGTAGGACAGACATCTTTTGGGTTTGAAGGAATGTTGTAATCCTCTACTTTCTGTAAAGCTTATGAATATAATTATATTATATAAAAAAAAAAATAAATAAATAAAAAAAAAAAAAATAAATAAATAATAATATATATATATATATATATATATATATATATTAGAGATGCGCGGTTTGCGGGCACAACCGCGGAGTCCGCGGATTATCCGCGGATCGGGCGGATGAAATAAAAAAAAAATTAGATTTTATCCGCGGGTCGGGTCGGGTCGGGTGGTTGAAATAAAAAAAAAATTAGATTTTAAATAGATTCAGGCGGGTGGCAGTTAAACCAATTCGGAAATATATATACATAGTTAAATGTTGTTACCCACATACGAAAAACGAGCAGGCACCTGCTGCATATGCCACAACAGAAGAAAAAAAAAAAAGAGATGGACACTTTTACGGAGCGGAGAAGGGACGCCTCGCCGGGGTCCGGGACCGAGGCCCCTTCCCCCGAGAGGGCCCCACCGGGAGCCGTTGCTGAGGCGATCCGCGAGAAGGGCCCGACGCACGTCCAGGGTCACCACCGCGCCCACTGCACCGACACCCCGCCTCGTCCGCCTTCGCCGCGGCCGGCGTCACGCGCAGCAGGTAAGCAGCTTACCTGCCCGCCACCCCCGTGGCCGGGGGTTCGTAACAGGGGTCACTCCGCGCGCTTCGCCCGCGCAGCTTACCTGCCCGCCACCCCTGTTGCCGGGGGCGCGTAACAGGGGTCACTCCGCGCGCAGTGCGCTCACGAAAGGGGTGGGGCTCACCCTGGTTGATATAGACAGCAGCTAGGACGGTGGCCATGGAAGTTGGAACCCGCTAAGGAGTGTGTAACAACCCACCTGCCGAATCAACTAGCCCTGAAAATGGATGGCGCTGGAGCGTCGGGCCCATATACCCGGCCGTCGCCGGCAGCGAGACGCGCTTGGAGGTGCGCTCAGCGCGGCTCCCATATGATTGGTGTGCGTCTGGGTCGTGACAGCGTGGCACGCGAATGTCTGTGCTGCATTGGATCAGTCTCCTTTCTTTAACAGGCAAAAGCTTTATAACCTCACTAATGCCTTGCATCGTCTATATTAGATATATAACAACGGGCGGGTGCGGGCAGATGCGGTTCTGATCAAATGTTAGATCGGGTGGATTGCGGATGGCTGACGACTTTCTGATGCGGTTGCGGATGAAATAATTGCCTATCCGCGCATCTCTAATATATATATATATATATATATGCCTCAATGTGACATTTATACTCATTAAGATGAGCCATGGGATTCTTCAGAATGAATTAGCAGTCTTAAAGGGGAACATTATCACAATTTCAGAATGGTTAAAGCCTTTAAAAATCAGTTTCCAGTGGTTTATTTTATTTTTCGAAGTTTTTTTCAAAATTTTACCCATCACGCAATATCCCTAAAAAAAGCTTCAAAGTGCCTGATTTTAACCATCGTTATAAACACCCGTCCATTTTCCTGTGACGTCACACAGTGATGCCAATACAAACAAACATGGCGCATAGAACAGCAAGCTCTAGCGACATTAGCTTGGATTCAGACTCGGATTTCAGCGGCTTAAGCGATTCAACAGATTAGGCATGTATTGCAACGGATGGTTGTAGTGTGGAGGCAGGTAGCGAAAACGAAATTGAAGAAGAAACTGAAGCTATTGAGCCATATCGGTTTGAACCGTATGCAAGCGAAACCGACAAAAACGACACGACAGCCAGCGACACGGGAGAAAGCGAGGTCAAATTCGACGATCGCCTTCTAACCAACGATTGGTATGTGTTTGTTTGGCATTAAAGAAAACTAACAACTATGAACTAGGTTTACAGCATATGAAATACATTTGGCAACAACATGCACTTTGAGAGTGCAGACAGGCCAATTTTCATCAATTAATATATTCTGTAGACATACCCTCATCTGCTCTCTTTTCCTGAAAGCTGATCTGTCCAGTTTTGGAGTTGATGTCAGCAGGCCAGGGAAGCTAGGGTCGATATTCTTCTCTTGATCATCTTCGGTGGCATAAGGGACGGTGTGAGCCAAGACATCCAGGGGGGTGTAGCTCGCTCGTCTGCGGGAACAAACTGCCGCCTTTGCTTGCTGTGCTAGCGAGGTTCTTTGTCCCTGAATTGCTCACACACTCCAGCAGATTCAATGGGGTCTGGCGGCAGATTTCTTTGACTTTATCGTTGGAAATGCATCTGCTTTGAGTGTCGCAGGATATCCACACATTCTTGCCATCTCTGTCGTAGCATAGCTTTTGTCGGTAAAGTGTGCGGAACAAACGTCCACATTCTTGCCACTTTCGCATCTTTGGGCCACTGGTGCAACTTGAACCGTCCCTGTTTGTGTTGTTACACCCTCCGACAACACACCGACGAGGCATGATGTCTCCAAGGTACGGAAAACAGTCGAAAAAACGGAAAATAACAGAGCTGATTTGACTCGGTGTTTGAGAAAATGGCGGATTGCTTCCTGATGTGACGTCACGTTGTGACGTCATCGCTCCGAGAGCGAATAATAGAAAGGCGTTTTATTCGCCAAAATTCACCCATTTAGAGTTCGGAAATCGGTTAAAAAAATATATGGTCTTTTTTCTGCAACATCAAGGTATATATTGACGCTTACATAGGTCTGGTGATAATGTTCCCCTTTAAAAGACTGTAATTGGACCGTGCCTGCGGGTGCTGGTCCCGATTTTGGCATAAACCCGTCTAATATTCATTATTACATTGCAGTAGTGTTGTCCCGATACCAATATTTTGATACTTTGATACTAATCTAAATAAAGGGGACCACAAATAAATGGCATTATTGGCTTTATTTTAACACATAATCTTAGGGTACATTAAACATATGTTTCTTATTGCAAGTTTGTCCTTAAATAAAATAGTGAACATACAAGACAATTTGTCTTTTAGTAGTAAGTAAACAAACAAACGCTCATAATTAGTCTGCTGACATATGCAGTAACATATTGTGTCATTTATCATTCTATTATTTTGTCAAAATTATAAAGGACAAACTGTAAAAATTGATTATTAATCCACTTGTTCATTTACTGTTAATATCTGCTTACTTTCTCTTTTAACATGTTCTATCTACACTTCTGTTAAAATGTAATAATCACTTATTCTTCTGTTGTTCGATACTTTACATTAGTTTTGGATGATACCACACATTTAGGTATGGATCCGATACCAAGTAGTTACAGGATTCATACATTGGTCATATTCAAAGTCCTCATGTGTCCAGGGACATATTTCATGAGTTTATAAACATAATATGAATTTTAAAAAAAGGGAAAAAAAAATTGTGTTAATAAAAAATATTGATGTAATCATAGTAGTAACGATTAGATACGCTCTTGTACTTGGTATCATTACAGTGGAGCGCTATCTTTTGTTAGCGGTGACGCCGGTGAGCTATCGTATCCTCCTACATGTTTAGCTATTCCTCGTCCTGCAGGGATGATACTTGTAAGAAACGTACTTTATTTGTCGCCATGGAGGTGAGGATTAGTGATTTAGAAGTAGCTAAAACACTGCGGATGGACATTAGCCGCTAGCTAGCTAGCCATGTCTTACAGCACCTCTTCCTGAGGGCGTTTCAGTGTTATAACTTCACCTTTATCTTTAGTTTTTAGGCCAAAATGCGTCCGTTCTCCCTTTTCTGTCTACACACTGTGTCTGCTTGTAAGTACTCTATGATTGTGCGCTGCCGAACATGCTCCTCTAACTTAGTATTCATTTGTCACTTCAGCGTTCACTCAGATAAAATGCTAATAGTTTTTCCAGTGATAAACTTTAAATCACTCAACTCGTGTTATCTGGGTTTGCCATTCAAATACAAAGGAAACACCCAGAGAGGTGAAATTGACCGACACAAACCTGTTACTCGCACCGCTCTAGGTAACACTTTTGCTCATTCACTCAGGTTATTAGTTGAGCACCATTTTCTACCGTACAGCAACAACAACATTCCGTCGCTTCAATTCCCAATTCCAATTTGTGTTAAGTGGGAGTGTTTTCATTACGCGTAAGTGTGTTGCCCCAGGCTTCAATTATAAAAGGCTTATGTGTTCAATATCAGGTCTTAGGGCCAACACATCATGCATTTGAAAGAAAGCCTTGTCTCGCCTTGGTTTTTGATGTACTTTCTGTTGTCATTTTTTTTTTGGTCACTCCCGCAGTGACATTTTTGGGGGTAAAAAATCACCCCAATTTTTCAATCTTGCGAACCATTATTAGAAGGCTATGCAGAGCTCCATGAGCCATGCACACTCTAAATAGTTGCACTAGCCCATTCGCTCTCCAAACTCCTTTGTAAGATGCGTGAAAGCGTCAAATTGATAACGTATGAACAAGCGCGAGTATGTATTATTGGTCAGCTTATATCAAAATAAAAAGTACAATTCTTTTTATTTTTATTTTATTATTATTTATTTTATTTTTTTTAATATATTTTTTCCCCCTCTCTCTCCTTTTCAGCCTGTCTGTCTCTGGCCTCATATGTGTGTGTGTGTGTGTGTGTGAGAATCATACTTGCCAACCTTGAGACCTCCGATTTCGGGAGGTGGGGGGCGTGGTCGAGGTGGGGCGGGGGCGTGGTTGGGGGCGGGGCTAGGAGGGGAGGAGTATATTTACAGCTAGAATTCACCAAGTCAAGTATTTCATACATATATATATATATATATATAAGAAATACTTGACTTTCAGTGAATTCTAACTGTATATATATTGATTTTATTATATATATGTATATATATATATATATATATATATACACATATATATATACATATTTATTTATTTATATATATATATATATATATATATATATATATATATATATATATATATATATATATATATATAAATAAAAGAAATACTTGAATTTCAGTGTTCATTTATTTACACATATACACACACATAACACTCATCTACTCATTGTTGAGTTAAGGGTTGAATTGTCCATCCTTGTTCTATTCTCTGTCACTATTTTTCTAACCATGCTGAACACCCTTTCGCAGGTACCCAGAAAGGTTTCGAGTACCACCAAAAAAACTGAATCTCTGAAGACAGTATAAAAATCTGTGTTAAAGGTGTACAAATACTGTTTGTATAATAAGCATGTCATTTTTTTACAAATGAGGGTTAAGAGTTCAGTACTAAAAAAAAAAGAAAAATAATGTGGCTTGAGTACAGTTTTTTAATTGAGCTGCTGCATTTTTTGGTTGTGTTGTTTATTTATTTTGAGTAACTTCTATACATTTCTAAAAGGGGAATAATGTAATAGAGTTATCTATATTTGTCTGTTGCCATCTCCTGGTGAATGTTGGCTATAGCGTACTAGGGTTACTTTTTGGTTGGCCAACGATTTACGTGGTGTTGCGCACCTGACGTCGCTCAGGTCCGCATGGAGCTGGAGGGGGCGTGGCTTCCAGCTCCGCCTGAATTTCGGGAGATTTTCGGGAGAAAATTTGTCCCGGGAGGTTTTCGGGAGAGGCGCTGAATTTCGGGAGTCTCCCGGAAAATCCGGGAGGGTTGGCAAGTATGGTGAGAATGTGTCTGTCTTTGTCGTCTTACTTGTTATATAATTGTGCCATATGTCCCTCGTTGGTGGGACCTGAGTGGGGTGGGAGGGTGGGTGGGTGGTTTGGGTTCTAAGGAAAAGGGTGTGAATAATTTACTGACTTTAAAATTGTACTGTTTCGACTTGCACTTTTTTCTGTGTATTTGAAAATGCCAATAAAAAAAGTTGGGGAAAAAAATAAAAAGTACTAATGCATTGCTTTTAAAGTGCATTTTGTACATCGGATGAGCAAAACTTCCATTATTGGCAAGAGAAATTGAAAGAACTGTGATTATGATAAAATATCTAATCTTCCTTAAACTGCTACAAAAAAACGAAGAAAACAAATCAGCTTGGAGAAACCTCGAAAACCTTAAAGGGGGCCTATGTTGAATGTCGTGTAGATAATACGTATTGGATACAGGGCCGTAACAAGGATTTTACAAATACCGAGGTCAAAAATCGGTTGTCCAAGAGAAGCTTTGAAAGGCTGAAACCATGGGTTTGAACTGAAAATAAGCCGGGGTCCTGGGGGCCGCCGGTCCAGAGATATTGTTACACATTGCTGTTCCTGCTTTGTCTAGGTAGGTAGATAGGTAGGTAGGTAAGTAGGTGTTTATTGTCATTGCACAAGTTCAACAAAACTTTGTTTTCAGCACAAACCCGTTCAAGATTAGATAAACAAACAGTGTACAGGGTTATAGAACAGGAACACTGATGGGTCGCCACAAGGCGCCCCGTAAAAGATGGGGAAAAGGTCAACGCTGGGAGAGGATGTCATGATCCGTGGCCCGGATCATATTTTGTTATTTTCTGTTAGTTTTGGACTCCCTAAGTTCCTGTTTGTGCACCTCTGGGTTTGTTTTAGTTTCCATGGGGATTAATTGGGTTCACCTGCCTCTGGTTAATGGTCGGCACGCTCACCTGTTGTCAACCACTAATCAGAGAGCTATTTATTCACCCTTCTCGCCACGCTCAGTCTGGCTTCATTGTTTGCCGTACGCAACAGGTTACGTTAGTATGTCTTGTCCCCTAGTTTTAGCTTCCTGTGCTAGTTTGTACCTTAGCTTCACGTGCGATCGGCACGTTTTTCCTTCTGCTTGTTTTTTGTTTTTGGTACGTGTTTGATTTTCGAAAATTAAATCATGTTCCTACCTGCACGCCTTGTCCGGAGTAGTCCGTCTGCATCCCGGGAGAATGAACCCCGCAGAAAGATGCGACCCCCCAATCGTGACAGAGGAAGAGTAAAAAAATATAATCTAGACTGGGCTCCCTAATCTGGAGTGGAGAAAAACCTCCATAGCAAAGCACACATACATATTACAACATACATCTCAAGACTTGCAACAGAGGGGAGGGAGTGGGGGCTACGGTGGCAGGCTGCAGCTCTTCAGGCGCTGCCCAGCCGTCCATCACGCCTAAGGGATTCGCATCAAGTTTTTGTGGATGCATGTGTGTCTGTGTAAGCTTTCCGCGTGTCTCTGTTCTGCAGCCTTGGTGTTCTTGCCAGTCAGTCCAAAGTCAACAACAACAGGTGTGTGTCCATGAGAGACAAGAAGGGAATTTTTTGTGTCTTCGCCGCACCGTCCTTCGGTAGAGTCTCGAAGCCAGAGAAACAAACCAAGTTAAAATGTATTTGTATGCGAGTGAAAATAATATTTTTCATCCTGCAGTGCAGACTGTCCGGTGTTATCCAAAACACAGTTCTGCCCGCATCTTCCAATCATTTGTGGCACCTTTGGGGTACTTTGAAGACTGCCAGCAACTTCCAATTTGTCGACAAACCAGAGCAACGCTTACTCCAATCAGCAGTTGTCCTGTTGTCATAATTCCGAATAGGTGGATATCTTCACTCCTTCTTCTACCAAGATTCCGTCGTGTGTCCAGCAACAACCGCTCCGTCACGACTAGCAGGTTGCCCCAAACCTAAGATCTTGTCAATTTCGTTGAGGGCAGTTAATTAGTTCCAATGTTTAAATTTGGAGAGCAGTGCAAAAAGAGGCAACAAGATGGTTCAGACAAGACAAGTCAAGACAAAGAAGCAAACAGGGGAGATAACACAACTCTCAATAAACTAACATCAGTTTTGATGAGATAGTTGATCTGAGCGATGCCCAGAGACAAAAACGATTGTCGGAAATGACGCTGATTGTCCAAAATGTGTGGGTCAGTTATGGACTTTGGGAATTGGTTGATTGACACAATCGCGAAATCCTGGAGGCACTGAAATACGATACTGTAGTTATCAACATTCAAATCCCCTGTTAATCAACACTCCAACACAGTGGTATGAGTAACCGTACTATGCCCAAGTAACCTGACTCTCGCCAGATCCTTGTCGTTCGCTGAGCTCCACACATTGATCTGGGAGTTCTCAATAGGAGATGTATTTCAGAAGGTGGGGGCCTTGTAGAAAAAAATCATTGTATGTGATTGGATAAACCACTTGTCCGTTATCTTGAATGACGTGCTACTTCAACCACTCACATCCAAATCAACCCGTGACTCTGACGAGAGCGATGCTGGGAAATCCAAACCCGGTCGGAAGAAGAGCCAAAACATCCTTGCCCCCAATTAATGACTTCAAAACCGTTCTCTGTTCATCTTTTAAAGAATTAATATTCGATCGATGTCGCAAAACAGTTGCAATGGCAGAATCAATGTCAGCACACGACTCCTCGCTCCGTGCCGCCATGGTTGTTTGAATCAAACAGTCGCTTCGGCGCTACGTCCATACTTGCCAACCTTGAGACCTCCGAATTTGGGAGATGGGGGGTAGCGGGGGGTGTACTGTATATATTTTCAAGTATTTATTATATATATAAATAATCCGTTCATGAATGAGTGTATCCGTTCGGCCGCCAATGGAGAAGTCTGATCTACAAAACGTGCAGGCAGCATACCCCTTCCCCTTCGAGCTGTCCTGGATGAACTGAAATCATTTTTTCCAATCATTTTCGAACTTGCAAGCGTACTTCTTCTTCTTACATGTCTCTTCTCCGTTCTTCTGCTTCGTCTCTGTTATGTTTTTGGACATTACTACTTGCCGTAGTTTTGAAGCATTGCATGATGATTACGTGCCGACTGGAATAAACACACGCTGAGAAATAGCTCCGTGCCTGCCTACTTTATGGGTTGTAGATAAACCTATGGATAACGGAGACAAATAAAATAGTCTCCTTTTCATGTGAGAGAGGATGCTAAAGGCAGTGCCTTTAAGGCACGCCCCCAATATTGTTGTCCGGGTAGAAATCGGGAGAAATTCGAGAGAATGGTTGCCCCGGGAGATTTTCGAGAGGGGCACTGAAATTCAGGAGTGTCCCTAGAAAATCGTGAGGGTTGGCAAGTATGGCTACGTCACATCTATGAAATCCCACCCGGCAATCCTGATTGGTTCATTATTTTTCGCTATCTGGAAGGAGTTTGCAATGCCTTCGAGCCCAGACCCCTGTGTTGAGCTCAGCGACCTACAAGGGTCTGGCGAGAGTCAGGTTCATGCCCAAGTACACTCCTGGATGAACTGAAATAATTGTTTCCAATCATTTTGGAACTTGCAAGCGTACTTCTTCTCCTTACATGTCTCTCCTCCGTTCTTCTGCTTCGTCTCTGTTATGTTTTTGGACATTACTACTTGCCGTAGTTTTGAAGCATTGCATGATGATTAACGTGCCGACTGGAATAAACACACGCTGAGAAATAGCTCCGTGCCTGCCTACTTTATGGGTTGTAGATAAACCTATGGATAACGGAGACATATATAATAGTCTCCTTTTCAGGTGAGAGAGGACGCTAAAGGCAGTGCCTTTAAGGCACGCCCCCAATATTGTTGCCCTGGGTAGAAATCGGGAGAAATTCGGGAGAATGGTTGCCCCGGGAGATTTTCGGGAGGGGCACTGAAATTCGGGAGTGTCCCTAGAAAATCGTGAGGGTTGGCGAGTATGGCTACGTCACATCTATGAAATCCCACCCGGCGATCCTGATTGGTTCATTATTTTTCGCTATCTGGAAGGAGTTTGCAATGCCTTCGAGCCCAGACCCCTGTGTTGAGCTCAGCGACCTACAAGGGTCTGGCGAGAGTCAGGTTCATGCCCAAGTACACTCCTGGATGAACTGAAATAATTTTTTCCAATCATTTTGGAACTTGCAAGCGTACTTCTTCTTCTTACATGTCTCTTCTCCGTTCTTCTGCTTAGTCTCTGTTATGTTTTTGGACATTACTACTTGCCGTAGTTTTGAAGCATTGCATGATGATTAACGTGCCGACTGGAATAAACACACGCTGAGAAATAGCTCCGTGCCTGCCTACTTTATGGGTTGTAGATAAACCTATGGATAACGGAGACAAATATAATAGTCTCCTTTTCATGTGAGAGAGGACGCTAAAGGCAGTGCCTTTAAGGCACGCCCCCAATATTGTTGTCCGGGTAGAAATCGGGAGAAATTCGAGAGAATGGTTGCCCCGGGAGATTTTCGAGAGGGGCACTGAAATTCAGGAGTCTCCCTAGAAGGGAGGGTTGGCAAGTATGGCTACGTCACATCTATGAAATCCCACCCAGCGATCCTGATTGGTTCATTATTTTTTGCTATCTGGAAGGAGTTTGCAATGCCTTCGAGCCCAGACCCCTTTGTTGAGCTCAGCAACCTACAAGGGTCTGGCGAGAGTCAGGTTCATGCCCAAGTACACTCCTGGATGAACTGAAATAATTTTTTCCAATCATTTTGGAACTTGCAAGCGTACTTCTTCTTCTTACATGTCTCTTCTCCGTTCTTCTGCTTCGTCTCTGTTATGTTTTTGGACATTACTACTTGCCATAGTTTTGAAGCATTGCATGATGATTAACGTGCCGACTGGAATAAACACACGCTGAGAAATAGCTCCGTGCCTGCCTACTTTATGGGTTGTAGATAAACCTATGGATAACGGAGACATATATAATAGTCTCCTTTTCAGGTGAGAGAGCACACTAAAGGCAGTGCCTTTAAGGCACGCCCCCAATATTGTTGTCCTGGGTAGAAATCGGGAGAGATTCGGGAGAATGGTTGCCCCGGGAGATTTTCGGGAGGTGCACTGAAATTCGGGATTGTCCCTAGAAAATCGTGAGGGTTGGCAAGTATGGCTACGTCACATCTATGAAATCCCGCCCGGCGATCCTGATTGGTTCATTATTTTTGGCTATCTGGAAGGAGTTTGCAATGCCTTCGAGCCCAGACCCCTGTGTTGAGCTCAGCGACCGACAAGGGTCTGGCGAGAGTCAGGTTCATGCCCAAGTACACTCTTGGATGAACTGAAATAATTTTTTCCAATCATTTTGGAACTTGCAAGCGTACTTCTTCATCTTACATGTCTCTTCTCCGTTCTTCTGCTTCGTCTCTGTTATGTTTTTGGACATTACTACTTGCCGTAGTTTTGAAGCATTGCATAATGATTAACGTGCCGACTGGAATAAACACACGCTGAGAAATAGCTCCGTGCCTGCCTACTTTATGGGTTGTAGATAAACCTATGGATAACGGAGACATATATACTAGTCTCCTTTTCAGGTGAGAGAGGACGCTAACGGCAGTGCCTTTAAGGCACGCCCCCAATATTGTTTTCCTGGGTAGAAATCGGGAGAAATTCGGGAGAATGGTTGCCCCGGGAGAATTTCGAGAGGGGCACTGAAATTCAGGAGTCTCCCTAGAAGGGAGGGTTGGCAAGTATGGCTACGTCACATCTATGAAATCCCGCCTGGCGATCCTGATTGGTTCATTATTTTTTGCTATCTGGAAGGAGTTTGCATTGCCTTCGAGCCCAGACCCCTGTGTTGAGCTCAGCGACCTACAAGGGTCTGGCGAGAGTCAGGTTCATGCCCAAGTACACCCCTTCCAACTGTGCTGGGTCAAGGGAAGCGACCATGCACAGTGTAGAGCGCGCTCATAAATCATACAATCAGCAGTTTGAATGTCAGGGCTACTTGAGCACAGTACATATTGCCTACTGTGAGGGTGTCCTTAATCTGTCACAGCCTATCAAAGAAAAGAACCACACACATTCGGAATACACCGTTTTTTTTCTTCCCAAGCTAACGCTTGCGGCAGTTTATTGAGCATTGTTGTTATTGAATGCTATTGGAAAAACATTTTATGAGTTTCTGAGAAAACCTACAATTTGAAGATTCAAAAAGACATAATCAGGCAGAAGGTTAGTGAAGATCTTGAATGTCAGACTGTGATTAGATTCTTTGAGGGTTCTCTGAAGTAGCAGGTTTTTTTTTTTCAGGAATGTGTGAGCACACATAAAAAAAAGGGTCCTGTAACATCTCATCCTTCGAGACAGAGCTGATAACCTCTGCTTTAATGAGCCCGCCTGGGTCATTCAAATTAGAGGACCCTCAGGACAGCAAATGAGAATAAATGGAGATATAATTCCAAAACACGGCAGGTTTCATCAGGCAGACACCAGTGATATATCTCCTTTAAAAGGTGCTTAATGCGGAAGGGTGGACACTTTCCAATGACGGGGACTATTATCTGTCACTCCTCAAGGTTAAGGACACTAAACTCGAATTGTTAAAAAGGCCATTTCTACATCATCTTGTTTTTTATATTTTTGGATCTTATCTGAAACAGTTATGGATGATCAATGCCTTTATGAGTGATGAGGGCTCTCGTCTCGTTATTCAAAAAAAAAAAGGAGCCCGAGGTGAGAGCGACTTTCACTTCCACGCCAGATAAGATCTTTGTGTGGCTTGCACATGTAGGCGAGCGAGTGGCTGGAAGTACGTGACCTGCAGCCAATGTCCACTTGAATAAGTGCTTGTTCAGCTAAAAATACGAGGGTAAAATGTATAGAAGCTTCACCACCCACACATTCTTTTATACTGGCCTGTCGGTAATAGGACACGGGTATACGATATAGTAGGCATGCCCTTCCATGGAAGCCTTTTAAAAAAACACATAGCATTTGTTCTTATTGAAATGTACTAATTTTTTTATTTTTTTTTTACATTGATAAATAACATTTACAGAAATATTCATTTAGGTGACTAAAGGAAATTAAATTTAAAACAAAAAAATGTTTCATGGTTTTTGTTTGAAATGAAATTTAGGTCTACAGGACATTTTTCACTTCATGTTTATTTATTTTTGTGGAAAACCATTATTTCCATAGTTATATATGTTTATTTTGTTACAATTTACCATAATAGCTTTTGGATATTATTTAAAATATTTTACATATACTGTAATATTGTACATGGTCATTTTTATATATTGTATATATTATATAAAAATATAATATAATATTTCAGTATATATATATATATATATATTTACTGTATATATAATATGCAAATATTACATATATGTTATATTTTATATTGCTACTACGGTACATTTTTTCTCTACTTTATACCTGCACTATCCTTTCCATCCTAACACTGTCCATCCTTTGTAACTGAGCTACTGTGTGGAACAATTTCCCTTGTGGATCATTAAAGTTTGTCTAAGTCTAAGTCTAAACGTGTAAAGCAATAATTGTTCGACTCGTCGATTAATCAAAAAAATAATGGCTGACTTGTCTATTAAACTAGTCGTTAGTTGCAGCCCTATGTGACAGACAGCAGGATTTCCAGTATTAAAGTACAAGTAGAGTGGAAAAAGAAGTTGACTTTAAGTGCCTGATTGTGTTTCCTTGTATCCATTAAACCAGGTGTGTCAAACTCATTTTAGATCGAGGGCCACATGGAGAAAAATCTACTCCCAAGTGGGCCAAACTGGTAAAATCACGGCACGATAACTTAAAAATAAAGACAACTACAGATTGTTTAGTTTGTTTAAAAATTGAACAAGCACATTCAGAAATTCTACAAATGTAGTTTTTTTTTTTTTTTTTTTTTTTTTTACAGTTAATAGTATTCTATCTTTATTTGACGGATTATTTATATTTTCTGAAAAAATTATGTGATAATGTTCATCACTCATTGGTGTTAATTTTCAATCTATTAAGATTTTAAAAATTATATCAAAATCACATTACAGGATGTTATTTATGTTTGATCATTTCCCTCGACTGATATACTAACATCATGTGGTTTATGTTGTACATCTGTAGCATCATCGACAAAGATACAAATAATTGCTATTGCGACATCCAGTGGACATAATTAGAACAGCTGTTTCTTTCATTCAAAAATGTCAGATTAATTTTTATACTTAGCAAACTCATCCCGCGGGCCTGATAAAACCTGTTCGCGGGCCTGATCCGGCCCTCGGGCCGTACATTTGATACCGCTGCATTAAACCCTATCTAATTGCATTTACAATCTGCAAAGTCTCTGAAAATACCGTCAAAACATCACAAAATGCCACAAATTCAGTCAGCCATTTTAAATATATCTCACTACGAATACATTTAGCTATTTACGGAGATTGACGTCACCAAGGAGCAACGCTTCTGCACTCTGACCATGTTATCATATCAGTCATACTGGAAATACTCAACAATTACAGAGAGATGTCCTGTCTATCATTCACCATCCCTATATATATTTTTTTGCATTCCAAGTCGTAAATAAATAACAAAATAAAATGTCCGCTAACAATTGGGTCAATGGGGGCTCTCTATTTTGCCCACAAAATTCTCTAAATAACCATCCAAAACCTATACTCTATTTACATCTCCTGACATGAATATTAAAGTTAAAGTTAAAGTACCAATGATTGTCACACACACACTTAAGTGTGGCGAAATTATTCTCTGCATTTGACCCATCAACCTTGATCACCCCCCTGGGAGGTGAGGGGAGCAGTGAGCAGCAGCAGTGATCACGCCCGGGAATCATTTTTGATGATTTAACCCCCAATTGCAACCCTTGATGCTGAGTGCCAAGCAGGGAGGTAATGGGTCCCATTTTTATAGTCATTGGTATGACTAGAATATTATTAATATTAACCATATATTAATAATGTTATTATAAGCACTAACGCAGACAAACAATTTTTAGCATTGATAACCAAGAGCTAACTATAGTTTATGCTGCACTGGACTTTTAATGTAATTATACAATGGAACTGAAGATGGCAGTAATGCAACAAATACGATGCAACCTGCCCTTAAACTCTAAAGAAAAGGAAGCTTATGCAAAACTGCAGCATCGTCAAAGTTATTCTAGATGATAAATCATGCCTCTATTCTGGTTAATGGGAGGATCTAGCCATGAATCTAGAAGTTGGGCATTAAGCCGGCGATGTCTCGGATCGTCAAAGTTATTCTAGATTATAAATCATGCCTCTCTTCTGGATAATAGGAGGATTTAGCCATCAATCTAGAAGTTGTTCATCTGTGACATTCAATTTATACACGGAAATGGAGAGACACATACACACACTACAACAGAAAACAATGTCAGCAGCAACTTTTTTAACCCGTCGTCGCGTGGGTTAAAATTAATTACCGTATTTTTCGGAGTATAAATCGCTCCGGAGTATAAGTCGTACCGGCCGAAAATGTATAATAAAGAAGGAAAAAAACATATATAAGTCGCACTGGAGTATAAGTCGCATTTTTTGGGGAAATGTATTTGATAAAAGCCAACACCAAGAATAGACATTTGAAAGGCAATTTAAAGTAAATAAAGAATAGTTAACAACAGGCTGAATAAGTGTACGTTATATGAGGCATAAATAACCAACTGGTATGTTAACGTAACATATTATGGTAAGAGTCATTCAAATAACTATAACATATAGAACATGCTATATGTTTACCAAACAATCTGTCACTCCTAATCGCTAAATCCCATGATATCTTATACATCTAGTCTCTTACGTGAATGAGCTAAATAATCTTATTTGATATTTTACGGTATTGTGTTAATAATTCCACACATAAGTCGCTCCAGAGTGTAAGTCGCACCCCTGGCCAAACTAAGAAAAAAACTGCGACTTATAGTCCGAAAAATATGGTATTCATCTAAACGGGAAAATATGGACATCCTATCAGTCGTCGTCACAGTGAGAGCAGACATTGTACAGTAAGCGATCGTTTGATTATGTTTGTGGTTTGTATTTCTTGTTTAGCTACATGATGCTTGGTGTTTCACTTAAGCTGGATCTGTTTAGCCGAGCTTCTAAAACGTGTAGCTCACACTTCTTATAGGCAAAAGTAGAAGGTTCTGGACTCAAATTTTACCCGCAAAGTCTGATTGTTGTGGTAGACGGTCCGAATCTTAAACAGCAACAAAAGTGAATTTAGTACAAAAGTTTTATTTACCCATAATCAAATGGTACAAAGTCGGATTGAATTGCCGATGTAAACAGACAACGTCCTCCGGAGACGTTGGATGAATCGAGAATCATGCGAATCACACATAGGCTTGGACTACTTCATACTTGCCAACCTTGAGACCTCCGATTTCGGGAGGTGGGGGGGTGGGGAGTGGGGGCGTGGTCGGGGGCGTGGTTAAGAGGGGAGGAGTATATTGACAGCTAAAATTCACCAAGTATTTCATATATATATATATATATATATATATATATATATATATATATATATATATATATATATATATATATATATATATATATATATATATATATATACAGAGGTGGGTAGTAACGCGCTACATTTACTCCGTTACATCTACTTGAGTAACTTTTGGCATAAATTGTACTTCTAAGAGTAGTTTTAATGCAACATACTTTTACTTTTACTTGAGTATATTTATAGAGAAGAAACGCTACTTCTACTCCGCTACTTTTATCTACATTCAGCTCGCTACTCGCTACTAATTTTTATCGATCTGTTAATGCACGCTTTGTTTGTTTTGGTCTGTCAGACAGATCTCCAGAGTGCCTGCGTTTCAACAAATACAGTCACTGGTGACGTTCACTCCGTTCCACCAATCAGATGCAGTCACTGGTGACGTTGGACCAATCAAACAGAGCCACGGGTCACATGACCTGACTTAAGCAAGTTTAAAAACTTATTGGGGTGTTACCATTTAGTGGTCAATTGTACGGAATATGTACTGTACTGTGCAATCTACTAATAAAAGTTTCAATCAATCAATCAAAAGTGTGAAGGAAAAAAGACCCTTTTTTATTTCAACCGTACATCCCGTCAAAAGCCTAAAGACTGACTGCACAGTTCCTGTCTTCACAATAAAAGTGCCGCTCCATCGCGCCTGCACTTTCAAAATAAGAGTCTCCGAAAGCCAGCGCAAACAAGCTAGCAAGCTAGCAAGCTACGGAGTTTGCCGCCAATGTATTTCTTGAAAAGTGTATAAAAACGAATATTGAAGCTGGACAAATAAGAAGCCAAAAACCAACCACTTTCATGTGGTATTAGACAGAAAGGAGAAACTTTTTTTCTCCTCCATTTGAAAACGTGGACATTATCATCACTACTGTCTGATTACAATCAATGCAAGTCATCAGAATCAGGTAATACACCAACTTATATTCTTGTTTTCATGAAAGAAAGGAATCTATATGTGTTAAACATGCATGTATATTCATTAAAACACCTTTAACATGTAAACAAAAACGGCAAAATAAATAAATATAAATTATATACTGTATATATCAATGTATGTATATATGTGTGTGTGTCTATATATATATATATATATATATATATATATATATGTGTGTGTGTGTGTGTGTGTGTATATATGTTACTCATCAGTTACTCAGTACTTCACAACATACTTTTTACTTTTACTCAAGTAAATATTTGGGTGACTACTCCTTACTTTTACTTGAGTAATACATCTCTAAAGTAACAGTACTCTTACTTGAGTACAATTTCTGGCTACTCTACCCACATCTGTATATATATATATATATATATATATATATATATATATATATATATATATATATACATATACATATATATATATATATATATATATATGCATCCTGAAAATATGCAAACAAATCTGTGTTTAGATAATTGATACTTCAAACTTGCATAAATATAACATGGATATAAGATAACTTGGCTTCTGACAGCTTCAAATTGTAATGAATATAATGGTAAAGTTGTTGATAAACAAGCAATTATTTTAATAATTAAATATGGTCATTTTAAATGAATTATTATGATCATTTAAAATTAATTATTTCAAATATGTTTATTTTAATGTACCGGTATAATTCTACTGCGATGAGATGGCGACTTGTCCAGGGTGTACCCTGCCTTCCGCCCGATTGTAGCTGAGATAGGCTCCAGCGCCCCCCGCGACCCCAAAGGGAATAAGCGGTAGAAAATGGATGGATGGACGGTATAATTCTATGGCTGGATGTAATAAGGAGTCAGAAAAAATACAAATAAAAATAAAATTAATTTTGATGTTTTTAGCAAAATATAGTAAACATTTATTTCGTTGTTTTTTTTTTTTAATTAATAAATATATTTATTTTTAGGTAAGATAAACATAATAATACTATTTGTCTCAAGTCTGGATGATTTAGTTCTTGTCACCCTGTTGTCCTCCTGTCATGAAAAAAAGGCTGTCCTCACTCAGGTCCGCATGGAGCTGGAGGGGGCGTGGCCTCCAGCTCCGGCTGAAAATCGATAGATTTTCGGGAGAATATTTGTCCCGGGAGGTTTTCGGGAGATGCGCTGAATTTCGGGAGTCACCCGGAAAATTCGGGAGGGTTGGCAAGTATGGTTTACTTGGCCATTTATCTGTTTTCCTCATGTGTCAAGGTCCCGTTGTTTTGGACCTGTTTATTCTGCAACCTTCTTGAACCCTTTAGCCATAACAAACAATCAAAACATTTTGTAGAATGGTCAGACCGGCCATATATTCAACTCTCACCCACATATGCTCCTTCAATGGCACAGAATACAAAAAAAAAAGAAACGAGCAGACATTCTTAACGCTTTTCGACCTCGTTCTCTTTTCGGACTTCGACAGACACAAAATATGGTTCAAAAGGTCAGAAATTCCACATTGTAGTTATTATTAAAATTTTCATTAAGGAGTCAGAAGGGCCTGTTTTTCCTTGCTTCTGACGACAACTATTCATGGGATTCTGTTGTTTTTCTTTGATGTATGAGGGTGTAGGTAGTATCTAAGAGATACAGTAAATACACCATTTAACATGCTGTATAACCAGCTCACGTAGTGCTCCTCTAAACAAACCCTTCAGGAACTCCACCACACCCAGATTGATTAGCTCGAAGACGGCGTTCGTTATCAATTAGCCTTTGTTTTTCAACCTGCCCGCTTCCTGATCACAGGAGTCGAGCCAACGCTCGCCGAGAGTTGGAAGCGAGAGGTAATAGCCTAAACCCTAATTGGATTCCCCTTGCAAGTGGGCACAGGAGAAAATTAAATCAAGACTAATGAGTGCCGAACAACACAAAAAGGAAGATAAATCGTTCAATAACGTGGAGACAAGCGTGGATGGCGAACTTTCTGTCTCGCCCATTTTCTTTGATCAACCAAGCGGACGCCCGGGAGAAGAGACGCTAATCAAATGCATTGCTCTTCTGCGTCGAAGGTGTGTTCATAAACCATAAAGCAAACTCGATTCCGAGATATCCGTACATTGTCATGACCGATAACGTCTCAAGTCAACATCTTTGTAACAGCATTCGTAGCTTTGTGGTTGTGGGACAGGATGACTTCAGCTTCTAATTTCTGACTGATACTGAAAACCATTAGTTGTTTGCATTCATCTAAGATGGACTGGTTATTGTGATATTATCTCGTGTTTTGTCTTGTTTGTTCCGACAAGAAATGAGTCACACACGGTAAACATCTGTGTTACATGCCGCTGAATTGTAATAGCCAATTATTCCCATCAAAATCCAATTGTCCAGACCCAAATCTTGCCATATTTAATTTATGTCTAATGTTCTAACTGTGGATGTCAGGCCTATTATTAGATTACTTTGTCCTCTGCGGCAACACATTATGCGGGTGGCGCACATGTACAATTACGCAATGCAAGACTGGATTGGAAAGGTAAAACAATGAAATAAAAAAATAAAAAATACCGTATTTTCCGGGATTTAAGCTGCACCCACTAAATTCTAAAAGAAAAAAATATTTTTCCATTTATCAGTAGCACTAGACTAGACTATAAGCCACAGATATATTTATTTTGAAATGAATATTTACACAGAAATATTTTTTTATATTATTTTTACATACTTAATTGTTTCCAAACGGTGTCTGTGACACGGCAGTAAAACAGCTGATCAAAAAAAAAACAGAGGTCACACTAGCTGCGGAAGGTAGCTCTCCAATCAGCTCAACAGACTCAATAACTCCACGGTGACATTTTGCTGAATTTACTGCGCAATTTGTGAAACCGAAACAATACAAAAATAATGCCATTGTAAGCTAACAGACGCTTACAATGGCAAGCTGTAGAATAGAATAGAATAGAATAGAATAGAATGGACTTTATTGTCATTATATTTGCATATAACGAGATTAAAGGGGAACATTATCACCAGACCTATGTAAGCGTCAATATATACCCTGATGTTGCAGAAAAAAGACCATATATTTTTTTAACCGATTTCCGAACTCTTAATGGGTGAATTTTGGCGAATTAAAAGCCTTTCTATTATTCGCTCTCGGAGCGATGACGTCACAACGTGACGTCACATCGGGAAGCAATCCGCCATTTTCTCAAACACATTACAAACACCGAGTCAAATCAGCTCTGTTATTTTCCGTTTTTTCGACTGTTTTCCGTACCTTGGAGGCATCATGCCTCGTCGGTGTGTTGTCGGAGGGTGTAACAACACGAACAGGGACGGATTCAAGTTGCACCAGTGGCCCAAAGATGCGAAAGTGGCAAGAAATTGGACGTTTGTTCCGCACACTTTACCGACGAAAGCTATGCTACGACAGAGATGGCAAGAATGTGTGGATATCCTGCGACACTCAAAGCAGACGCATTTCCAACTGGACTGGACAGATCAGCTTTCAGGAAAAAAGAGCGGATGAGGGTATGTCTACAGAATATATTAATTGATGAAAACTGGGCTGTCTGCACTCTCAAAGTGCATGTTGTTGCCAAATGTATTTCATATGCTGTAAACCTAGTTCATAGTTGTTAGTTTCCTTTAATGCCAAACAAACACATACCAATCGTTGGTTAGAAGGCGATCGCTGAATTTGTCCTCGCTTTCTCCCGTGTCGCTGGCTGCCGTGTTGTTTTCGTCGGTTTCGCTTGCATACAGTTCAAACCGATTTGGCTCAATAGCTTCAGTTTCTTCTTCAATTTCGTTTTCGCTACCTGCCTCCACACTACAACCTTCCGTTTCAATACATGCGTAATCTGTTGAATCGCTTAAGCCGCTGAAATCCGAGTCTGAATCCGAGCTAAAGTCGCTATACCTTGCTGTTCTTTCCGCCATGTTTGTTTGTAATGGCATCACTGTGTGACGTCACAGGAAAATGGACGGGTGTATATAACAATGGTTAAAATCAGGCACTTTGAAGCTTTTTTTAGGGATATTGCGTGATGGGTAAAATTTTGAAAAAAACTTCAAAAAATAAAATAAGCCACTGGGAACTGATTTTTAATGGTTTTAACCCTTCTGAAATTGTGATAATGTTCCCCTTTAAGGACTCCAACTTAAGGTGCGGTAGTGGGAACAAATATGGGGTAAAAATAAATTACACAAGAGGTAATAAAGAAAAAAAAAAACTAACAATTGAAATAGACTACTATCCAATACAAATAATAAGCAATCCTGTACAATTTACAAAACTCTATATACATACCAAAATACTGTACATTATACAGAACAAGACATATTTTTAAAGTATATATATATATATATATATATATATATATATATGTATGTGTGGGAAAAAAAATCACAAGACTATTTCATCTCTACAGGCCTGTTTCATGAGGGGGGGTACCCTCAATCATCAGGAGATTTTAATGGGAGCATTCACATACCATGGTTTATATAGGGCACAGAGTGGGTGGGTACAGGTTGGCCTAGGGGCGTGGTGATTGGCTCATGTGTTACCTAGGAGGTGTTTCCGTCTATGGCGGCATGTTGTTACAATTTCGCTGCGCTTGTTGAGGGATGACAGGTCTGGACGGTAAATAATAAACAGTTTCTCTTTCAAGCATAGGTTGCATCTTTTATTACCACTATTGTAAGGTGTGCTGGATGCAAGAATTTGCCATGTTATTGAATATTCAACATTATTGTCTTTGAGGTCCCAAATGTGTTTGCTGAGTTCTGTGGTATTTCGCAGGTTTTTGTTCCTGAAAGAAGCCTTGTGATTGTTCCATCTGGTTTTGAATTCACCCTCGGTTAATCCTACATATGTGTCGGATGTGTTAATGTCCTTGCGTATTACCTTAGATTGACAACAACAACATTAAATTGAGCTACAGCTGCATGAACAATATACAACAAATCATCTCAAACCACAACAAAACAATTGCAAATGAGCCGTCGACCCCCAGTCAGAGCGACCCCAAAACCAACAAAGCATGTAACTGTCGAAAGAAACCTGATTGCCCCCTCAACGGGGGGTGCTTACAAACATCAGTTGTCTACCAATCTAAGGTAATACGCAAGGACATTAACACATCCGACACATATGTAGGATTAACCGAGGGTGAATTCAAAACCAGATGGAACAATCACAAGGCTTCTTTCAGGAACAAAAACCTGCGAAATACCACAGAACTCAGCAAACACATTTGGGACCTCAAAGACAATAATGTTGAATATTCAATAACATGGCAAATTCTTGCATCCAGCAAATGAAAGAGAAACTGTTTATTATTTACCGTCCAGACCTGTCATCCCTCAACAAGCGCAGCGAAATTGTAACAACATGCCGCCATAGACGGAAACACCTCCTAGGTAACACATGAGCCAATCACCACGCCCCTAGGCCAGCCTGTACCCACCCACTCTGTGCCCTATATAAACCATGGTATGTGAATGCTCCCATTAAAATCTCCTGATGATTGAGGGTACCCCCCCTCATGAAACAGGCCTGTAGAGATGAAATAGTCTTGTGATTTTTTTTCCCACACATACATATATTGCGCTCTACTACGGTATCGAGCACTATTTTTCGGATAACCTTATTAAGACATATATATATATATATGTATATATATATATATATATACACATATATATATATATATATATATATATATATATATATATATATATATATATATATATATATATATATATATACATATATATATATATATATATATGTATATATATATATATATATATATATATATATATACATATATACATATATATATATATATATATATATATATATATATATATATTTTTTTTTTTTATTGCTGCTTTTATTTATTTATTAGATGCATTTTACTGAACATGTACACACACTATTTTTAATACTACGTGATAATGCCTTTTATACGGTATTTGCTTTTGTTTGTTTTATGTACTGTATGTGATTGTATGTCTACTTGGACGTTGGAGTCTGCAATAAAGTTTGATTGATAATAATACTAAGACAGACACTCATAGACGTGTTAGCATATTAGCTAATGCTTACGACGCAAGCTTCATTACAATACGATAACACGTACAAATATGCATGAAAACACCCCTACAAACATCACGCACGGGTTGGTTAAGCAAATGTGAATTGTTTTAGTTACATTGTAAAATTGACAATTGTCGCTTGGTGTGATGAATGACAAATCGTTGCTGGCCCTGACGGCACACCACTGGTGTATAAGGAAGGGGTTTTAAGTCGGAAAGAAAAGACCCGATACCACTTGTTGTGGACAAGCTTGCTAGAGTTATTGCTAATCAATTTGAAGTGCACAAATCTAGCGTGAAGAGGTTTGTGTACGCTTTCTTGTCTCGTAATATACAGTACCTGCTTGTCTTCCATCTCACTCGTATTCGCATCCTCCATTTAATTAGCTACCTTTTTAAATGAATAAATATCCTTTTTCTCCTCCCATGGATGCACTTCATGGGTTATATCCCACGCTGAGACTGACGAAGGGTCCACTGCGGCGGAACACACCCTCTCTCGAGAGAGATCTGCTTTTCAATCGCTTAATCTAGTCGTGTTAGTCCGACTTTTGTTAGTCCACGATCAGATTAAGGTGTTTCCATGGGTTGTATAATGCTTATTTTGAGACAAATTGAGAAATCAGACTAATTGAATGCATGGAAACGAAGATAATGAACCATGTAAGATACGATCTTTGGCCTGAGCCGATAATACATTTTGCTGGACAATGTATTTTGTCGACAAACGATATTACTCTCAGCATTATTTCGAGACCAAATTCATGGAAACATACTAAATAAGAATGCAAGTACCGTATTTTTCGGAGTATAAGTCGCACCGGAGCAGTGACGTGCAGTCACTAGAGGCAGGTGAGGCGGCGCCTCACCTGCCATAATGGAAAGAAAAAAAATGTAAAAAGAAAAAAAAAAATTAAATTGTTATATGTATCCAGTGATTATACTATAAAGTTATTTTCCATTTAACTTCACCAGTTTTAGATTATTTTTATTAAAAATCGCTGAATTTTCACATTTGCCGTTCAAATACTGAGAAGAGACAGTGCGGTGAACAGCAGCCAGTTGAGGCACGTCACTCAGTGCCTCAACATGGACGGACTCGGCTAACTGCTGGCCTGCTGTGCAGTGAGACTGTATTGCTATATGAATTATATTATACATTTCCATAGTTTAGTTAGCTGAGGTATATAATGTACAGTTCAGTTTATAGTGTCAAAGCGCTTTGAGTACCTTGAAGGTAGAAAAGCGCTATACAAGTACAACCCATTTACCATTTATACCATTACAGTGTATTTTGTCAATAACTGTATATGTGTAACGTATTTCTTGTGCTGAGCGATCATAAAACGGCTGCAAAAGACGCACTGGCTGAGGCTCCAGTAATCCCGCCTCCTGCACCCCCGCCGTAGAATTGTTATATCAACTAAAGCCCACACTTAAACTTTCCACGTGCAAGATTGAATCTATTTAAAAAAGTTATTTCATAAGAAGCCAAAAAGTGCAAAAACAATAATGTTCGTGTTGGAGGAGTTGTGAATGACTGCACAGCCACAACATTAGGTACACCTGCAGACTGCAGGTGTATCTAATTCACAACTCCTCCAACAAGAACATTATTGTTTTTGCACTTTTTGGCTTCTTATTAAATAACTTTTGTAACCTATTTTTATGGGCTTTCCTCTTTGTGATGTTAAGTTCCTGTTATGCGCTCTTATACAGTATATGCCTTGAGCTCTTATTTTGAAGGCGCTAAGAGCGGAAGTGATGACACGTTGGAGTGGAGTGGAAGTTTTTGAAATAAGGTAAATAAAGTGGTCCTCGTGTAAACTGGAGCCTCCGTGTTTGTTCTTTTGTAGTTTCATACAGTATAGGCGACATTTATAAACCCTCGAGTACACTTTTTTAAATAGATTCAATCTTGCACGTGGAAAGTTTAAGTGAGGGCTTTAGTTGATATAACACTCCCGTCAGCGGTTGCATTAATCCAGCACAACAGCGGCGAATGGACTTAATTTATAAGTAAAGCTAAGACCATAATAAAGTTTTTTTTATTAAATGTGCATTTTTGTGTGCTACAGTTTGTATGTGTAAAGTTAAAGTTAAGTTAAAGTACCAATGATTGTCACACACACACTAGGTGTAATGACATTTGTTCTCTGCATTTGACCCATCCCCTTGATCACCCCCTGGGAGGTGAGGGGAGCAGTCGGCAGCAGCGGCGCAGTGCCCGGGAATTATTTTTGGTGATTTAACCCCCAATTCCAACCCTTGATGCTGAGTGCCAAGCAGGGAAGAATGCTGGTATGAGCTTTTAAACATAACCCGTTAACTGCTGCCAATCAAATGGTGAATAAGATACTCTTTAGGGTTCATATGTTTGTAAATCTGACTGTGATGAAGTCAGTGCCTCACCAGCCATCAACCTCACCGCACGTCACTGCACCGGAGTATAAGTCGCACCTGCCGAAAATGCATAATAAAGAAGGAAAAAAACCATCTATAAATCGCACTGGAGCCCGGCCAAACTATGAAAAAAACTGCGACTTATAGTCCGAAAAATACGGTATTCATTTCAAACACAATACACTTGTGGTTGAGGGCTGGATAGATAAACTTTGATTGATTCCTCATTATTTTTTTTACCATTGTAATTGGAAGCTCAATAACTTTTAATCATTCTAAATAAGTAAACATACAATAAATATGAAATGGACTCTCAGTCTTTGTTAGCAACAATTGCACTTCAATAAATATTGAACATCCTGTAATGCAGTTTTTTGTTGCCCTGTTGGAAAAACTGGGTGTGGTGGATTTTTGTGTTTCATTTTTGCCATCACTTTCCAACAAATTGGCCGTACTTGCTCGTACGCAGAATGCGTTGAAATAATCTTTGAACGGCGGACATTTATCCATGAGAATATTGAGAAGCTGCTGACTGTGTTTTTGACAGCGAAGCAGCTGAAATACCGTAAAGCAGAAGTCCGCTCTCCAAAACACGCTGTACATTATTATAACATTATTTAATACAACAACAGCTGTCCCTCGTAGAGATGAAAATCTGCAAGTAGTAATCATTGATAACAATTAATATTTTTTCTACAGTATTACCGTTTTTTCTTCATTTTTTTAAAATGTGCATAACATGGTCACTACTGCCTAATTTCTCTTGTTATAGTCTTATTTTTACCGTTATATTTGTATTCTGTTACTTCTTATTTGTGTTCTTATTTCTATTTTATTTCCATTTGAACCTCCATTATTTACTATTTAAATTATATCTCAATTCTGTACACTGCTGCTGGAATTAAAAATTTCCTGAGGGAACTCTCTTGAAGGAATCAATAAAGTACTATCTATTTATCTATCTAAATATGTTTTTTTTTTCAACAATATGAGAGTGAAATCGCTTTTCCAATCTATTAGTGGTGACTGACACTGAGCCAATCAGTGGCTACTGTCGGAGGCAGATATTTACATATATCCGAATTTAAGTGTTACTTCTTTTCATTTTATTTTCATATTACAAAACAGGTAGTGTTTTTCTTCCAAATGTGGTCTTTTAGTTGTCTGCAAAACTGTGTGCTTAACCTTGAAGTGAGGAATGTTAGAGAGAGAGATAATGGACATTTGTTTTGGCTAGAGAGACATGACTGCCAGGGACTTAAGAGGGAAGAGGGTTTTTCGGGGGGCAGACCATCTTAGCGGGGCGATTGAATGTTCTATGCTGGACTGGTCTCAATGTATATATGCAAAATTTTGCAAATATATTACAAAATACCTATTCTGTCTCTGGTGGTTTTTCTACTCAGCTTTAAGTGTCGTAAAGAGCTTGGGAGCGACTTGTGACTTGAATTCCCTGGGAGGAACAAAAGGTCATGAAACGCAACAATTTGGGGGCCTCGTCCGGTGCAACACGCTGAGAATTGGACACCTCTTACACTCTTCTGGACAGACTCACTAGTAAAACAAGGAGATAAGACAGTTTGAGCCATTAGTGCGTTTGTAGTATATATATATATAATAGTTTTAAAAATTGATTGGTTTGGTCTCAAGTTGCCAATACTATTGTACAACTGATAAGTTTTCAGTGCGTTTAGCCATTTTTATGCTTGAAAATGCTTAATTTCGGACAAAAATGTGCCAAATGAAATACGGTTAAAAAAAATAAAAAAAAATTAAAAAATGTGCGATGTTAAAAAGTTAAAGTACCAATGACTGTCACACACACACACGAGGTGTGGCGAAATGATTCTCTGCATTTGACCCATCACCCTGGATCACCCCCTGGGAGGTGAGGGGAGCAGTGAGCAGCATTTTTGGTGATTTAACCCCCAATTCCAACCCTTGATGCTGAGTGCCAAGCAGGGAGGTAATGAGTCCCATTTTTATAGTCTTTGGTATGACTCGGCTGTGTATATGTAATAATCCTGTTCGAAACCTGCATCTGTCTTTTCTTGAATGTTATGCAAATATCTCTGAATTAATGTGATGAGCAATAAGAGACTTCAGGGCATTTTTTTTTTTTTAATACTTCAACAGTTGTTAACGGGAAACAAAATAAGGCACTACACGCAGAATATATTTGTGTCATTGGGGAAACGGCCGTAAATATCCGGCGCACCTGATTTATCTCCACAGGCCGACTGGGTTGCAGGTGCGTCTGAAATATGGGCTACCATTTTTGCACGCCCTAGGCAGATATTAACAATGCAATGGCTTCAAAGCAACATTGTTGATTTCATTGGCGCTTGTAATCGTTTTGAATTATTTTTTAGACCAGTTATTTGGTTTCCCAATAGTCAAAAACCCACATGTAATAATTGTCTGTGAAAATAATCTGCGACTTCCTTGGCACCCGTTTGAGCCAACACCCGTTCATGAGCTCTGAGGTTTATTGACTCCAAACAAGCAACATTCCCTTTGATTAAGTCATTTATTTCCACCTCCCCTGCACCACTGGTGACTACACTGCAAAAACTGAAATCTAAATAAGATTAAATATCTCAAATAAGGGTGATATTTGCTTATTTTCTGTCTGATAAGATACTTCTTCTCACTAAGCAGATTTTATGTTAAGAGTGTTTTACTTGTTTTAAAGGTTTTGGTCCTAAATTATCTCAGTAAGATATTACAGCTTGTTGCTGAGATTTGATGACCTATATTGAGTAAAACATGCTTGAAACTAGAATATCAACTGTTGCAAAGCTGTGTCATCAACACTCACAAGTATAAAAGTACTTTTTTAATTTCTTATTTCAAGCATGAAATAAAAAATCATAACTTTGACACAATTGTGTCTTATAATTAAAACAGATGACAGCCAAATGGACTTTGCTGTTTTAATTTCAATGAAACAATAGAAAATACGTACTCATATAGTAGTACAGTTGGCACAGTACAGTAAACTGACAGTTAATATTTAAACATTTGACATTTCAAACAATTTTGAACGGAAATAGTTCATACTTATTCAGATAAATTCTTCAAAATTACAATAAAAAAAAAATTGCCCGTGGGCCGGGCTCTACCGTATTTTTTGGACTATAAGTCGCAGTTTTTTTCATAGTTTGGCCGGGGGTGCGACTTATACTCAGGAGCAACTTATGTGTGAAATTATTAACACATTAGCGTAAAATATCAAATAATATTATTTATCTCATTCACGTAAGAGACTAGACGTATAAGATTTCATGGGATTTAGCGATTAGGAGTGACAGATTGTTTGGTAAACGTATAGCATGTTCTATATGTTATAGTTATTTGAATGACTCTTACCATAATATGTTACGTTAACATACCAGGCACGTGCTCAGTTGGTTATTTATGCCTCATATAACGTACACTTATTCAGCCTGTTGTTCACTATTCTTTATTTAGTTTAAATTGCCTTTCAAATGTCTATTCTTGGTGTTGGCTTTTATCAAATAAATTTCCCTAAAAAAAAGGGGCCTTATACTCCAGTGCGACTTATATATGTCATGTCTGTGTAATCATGTTTTGTCTCAGTCATGTTTTGTTTAGTTTCTGGCTTTTCACTCCCTTGTCTTGTCACCATAGTTACCCATTAGTTTCACCTGTCATGTCACGCACCTGTTTTGAGTCACGCACCTGTTGTTAATCATGTCTGTGTTATTTAAGCTTTTCATTTTCTGTTGTTTGTCCTGGAGTCATAGCCTTTCTCACCCTGCTATCCTCGCGTTTCAAGCCCTGTTCACGATCCCATGCCACAGTAAGTTTGTTTATTAAGCCACAGTTAGTGTTTTGTTTAATTGTTCATAGTTTCTGCCAATGTGCAAGTTTTGTGTTTTATAGTCTAGTTTTGTACCTCCGCCCCTGTGCGCGCTTTTTGTTTGATCCTTTCTTTGTAGTTATAGTGTTAAATAAATCATGTACCCACCTTCAAGCCATGTCCGATCCAAATTCTCTTGCATCTTGGGAAAACAAAAACTCCACAGTCCAAGTCATGACAATATATGTTTTTTTCCTTCTTTATTATGCATTTTCGGCCGGTGCGACTTATACTCCGGAGCGACTTATACTCCGAAAAATACGGTATATATATATATATATATATATATATATATATATATATATATATATATATATATATATATATATATATATATATATATTAGAGATGCGCGGTTTGCGGGCACAACCGCGGAGTCCGCGGATTATCCGCGGATCGGGCGGATGAAATAAAAAAAAATTAGCTTTTATCCGCGGGTCGGGTCGGGCGGTTAAAATAAAAAAAAATTAGATTTTAAATAGATTCAGGCGGGTGGCAGTTAAACCAATTCGGAAATATATATACATAGTTAAATGTTGTTACCCACATACGAAAAACGAGCAGGCACCTGCTGCATATGCCACAACAGAAAAAAAAAAAAAAAAGAGATGGACACTTTTACGGAGCGGAGAAGGGACGCCTCGCCGGGGTCCGGGACCGAGGCCCCTTCCCCCGAGAGGGCCCCACCAGGAGCCGTAGCTGAGGCGATCCGCGAGAAGGGCCCGACGCACGTCCAGGGTCACCACCGCGCCCACCGCACCGACACCCCGCCTCGTCCGCCTTCGCCGCAGCCGGCGTCACGCGCAGCAGGTAAGCAGCTTACCTGCCCGCCACCCCTGTGGCCGGGGGCTCGTAACAGGGGTCACTCCGCACGCTCCGCCCGCGCAGCTTACCTGCCCGCCACCCCTGTTGCCGGGGGCGCGTAACAGGGGTCACTCCGCGCGCAGTGCGCTCACGAAAGGGGTGGGGCTCACCCTGGTTGATATAGACAGCAGGACGGTGGCCATGGAAGTCGGAACCCGCTAAGGAGTGTGTAACAACCCACCTGCCGAATCAACTAGCCCTGAAAATGGATGGCGCTGGAGCGTCGGGCCCATACCCGGCCGTCGCCGGCAGCGAGACGCGCTTGGAGGTGCGCTCAGCGCGGCTCCCATATGATTGCGTACTGGTGTGCGTCTGGGCCGTGACAGCGTGGCACGCGAATGTCTGTACTGCATTGGATCAGTCTCCTTTCTTTAACAGGCAAAAGCTTTATAACCTCACTAATGCCTTGCATCGTCTATATTAGATATATAACAGGCGGGTGCGGGCGGGTGCGGTTCTGATCAAATGTTAGGTCGGGTGGATGGCGGATGGTTGACGACTTTCTGATGCGGTTGCGGATGAAATAATTGCCTATACGCGCATCTCTAATATATATATATATATATATATATATATATATATATATATATATTTTTTTTAGTACAAGTTTGCAGGTTTCAAGAAATATAATGTCGAGCGCATATCGTTATGTCAAGATAATGGCACTAGCATTTACTTAATTTAAGAATATTTTTCAACATACTGAGAAAAAAAGTTTCATATTTGTTTTTTCTATCAAGAAAAGTGCACTTGTTATTAGTGAGAATATACTTATTTTAAGGTATTTTGGGGTTCATTGAGCATACTTGCCAACCCTCCCGGATTTTCCGGGAGACTCCCAAAATTCAGCGCCTCTCCCGAAAACCTCCCGGGACAAATTTTCCCCCCGAAAATCTCCCAGCGGAGCTGGAGGCCACGCCCCCTCCAGCTCCATGCAGACCTTAGTGACGTGTCGACAGCGGCCAGCCTGTTCTCACGTCCGCTTTCTCACAATATAAACAGCGTGCCTGCCTAATCACGTTATAACTGTAGAATGATGGAGGGCGAGTTCTTGGTTTCTTATGTGGGTTTATTGTTAGGCAGTTTCATTAACGTCCTCCCAGCGCGGTAACAACACACAACAACAGCAGTGATGTTTTCGTCTACCGTAAAGCAGTTCGTCTGCCATAAACAGCAATGTTGTGACACTCTTAAAACAGGACAATACTGCCATCTACTGTACATGCATATGTGACAATAACGTATAGGGCTTTTAGAGAACTGCTATACTATATATATATATATATATATATATATATATATATATATATATAAAAATAAAATGAATATATATATAGCTAGAATTCACTGAAAGTCAAGTATTTCATATATATATATGAAATACTTGAGTATATATATATATATATATATATATATGAAATACTTGAGTATTTCTTATATATATATATATATATATATATATATATATATATATATATATATATAATAATATATATATATAAATATATATATATTTGAAATACTTAACTTGGTGAATTATAGCTATAAATATACTCCTCCCCTCTTAACCACGCCCCTCCACCACGCCCCCCACCCCACCCCCCACCTCCCGAAATCGGAGGTCTCAAGGTTGGCAAGTATGTCATTGAGGTCAGCTAATTTTACTTGTCTTGGAAAGTCTTGACAAGCCAAATTTTCTTGTTCTATTGGCAGATAATTTTGCTTAGTTCAAATAAAATACCCCAAATTTTTAATTTTTTTGTTTTTGTTTTTGAACACTGACTTTTTGCAGTGTATCAACTCAAGTTTTTATTTATTTTTCCTCATCTTTTGAACCCTTTCCGACTTTCACCTCCAACGCTCGAACGGTAAAGAGCTATGAAAGTGAAAGCTGCGCAGGTACTCACTACTTAATTTCAGGTTAAAAAGATGTGTGGACTTGCAAATCCTTCCCTGTTTGCCTCCTTTCTCGTAGTTTTCAGATAAAACAGCCCGCATCAAGTGGGCTTAGGCCCCCTCCTCTGCACAGCTGAAGAACATTATCAAAGAGTCTCTGGAGACTTGCGCCTTTTATTCAGTTTTCTGTCTTGCGTCGCTGTGCCCTCAACCCGAAGTGAAAAGCAAGTACACCTCACACGACTTGTATCGTAAGCAAAGTCATAAAGTGTAAGAAGTCGTGCTAAAACACATGATGTGGATGTAACGGCATGCCAAATACTGTCGAAGTGCTGTTTAAGAAACCTATTAGCGTGCTGAAGTGAATTAATTCTGCATATGGGGAATGTTCATATTCATCTTGGAGAAAGCAAACCACCAAGTTTAAGCAAACAGTGGTATTTTGATTTGAGCACATACTAAGATAAGGCTCCGGAGTTTGATATTCGCAGGTGGATTGGATCACTTATTGGGGCTTCGGGATTCAAAAGTGATAACCATATCCTTGAGCGGAGACTACCTGTCTAGCTCAACGCCAACATTTAAGTTATGACTTAAGGCAGTTGTTTTCCAGACACTTACCCACGAACATCTCCTTTTATGGTCAGGATGTGCTCTCCTGACCCAGTGCACACACATAGTCAGGAGGTGGGAATATAAGACTGGTGGTTTGGCTTCTCCAGGTTAAGAGTCCTTCAGGAACCGCAGTCTTGTGTAATGACGCTCGCTTGTAATAAAGCAACTTTTGGTTCAGTACAGCGTCTCCGACGTCTCTTTTGATCCAGCCGCATCCTTCTGTCCGGACGAGGACAACAAGACCAGTGTGGAGGTCTCGCTCCTCCGGGTTCCTTGGACCACCAATGACGGACATGACAGCTGCATTCATCTTGGCGAACAATAATTTATTTTGCAATAAATGTTCGTTTGGGAGGGCAGCACGGTGGAAGAGGGATCAGTGCGTCTGCCTCACAATACGAAGGTGCTGAGTAGTCTAGGGTTCAATCCCAGGCTCGGGATCTTTCTGTGTGGAGTTTGCATGTTCTCCCCGTGACTGCGTGGGTTCCCTCCGGGTACTCCGGCTTCCTCCCACCTCCAAAGACATGCACCTGGGGATAGGTTGATTGGCAACACTATATTGGCCCTAGTGTGTGAGTGTGAATGTTGTCTGTCTATCTGTGTTGGCCCTGCGATGAGGTGGCGACTTGTCCAGGGTGTACCCTGCCTTCCGCCCGATTGTAGCTGAGATAGGCTCCAGCGCCCCCCGCGACCCCTAAGGGAATAAGCGGTAGAAAATGGATGGATGGATGTTCGTTTGGACCTTGTTCAGTAATTTTCTGTCCGTCTCCTTCTCACTCGAGCACATGAATGGTTTCTCCCAGAGTGTCCGTGTGTCACCAACCGCCATCACCAACAACAACAACCCTTTCTCCTTCCCGACTGCTGCCTTTAACAGAGCGACAGGTGATCAGACAAACACTCACAGCTGTGTCATCTACGCACCTGCCGCTGATCTCAAAGCCGATCCTGGCACACCCCGTTTCGCCGCAGGCCACGCCCCCCCACAACCAGAAATACACTTCAGTGCAAACTATTATTTGTAGTTATGGTACTACGGGTATATGATGACCATTCTTTCGCAAGACCTGTTTTTTGGGGAAAAAGTACTTTAAGACAATGTCAAAGACAGTAAAAAGACAAGATTTTCCTTAGAATCTCAACAGTTATTTAAAGGGGAACATTATCACCAGACCTATGTAAGCGTCAATATATACCTTGATGTTGCAGAAAAAAGACCATATATTTTTTTAACCGATTTCCAAACTCTAAATGGGTGAATTTTGGTGAATTAAACGCCTTTCTATTATTCCCTCTCGGAAGCAATCCGCCATTTTCTCAAACACATTACAAACACAGAGTCAAATCAGCTCTGTTATTTTCCGTTTTTTCGACTGTTTTCGGTACCTTGGAGACATCATGCCTCGTCGGTGTGTTGTCGGAGGGTGTAACAACACGAACAGTGACGGATTCAAGTTGCACCAGTGGCCCAAAGATGCGAAAGTGGCAAGAAATTGGACGTTTGTTCCGCACACTTTACCGACGAAAGCTATGCTACGACAGAGATGGCAAGAATGTGTGGATATCCTGCGACACTCAAAGCAGATGCATTTCCAACTGGACTGGACAGATCAGCTTTCAGGAAAAGAGAATGGATGAGGGTATGTCTACAGAATATATTAATTGAGGAAAACTGGGCTGTCTGCACTCTCAAAGTGCATGTTGTTGCCAAATATATTTCATATGCTGTAAACCTAGTTCATAGTTGTTAGTGTCCTTTAATGCCAAACAAACACATACCAATCGTTGGTTCGAAGGCGATCACCGAATTCGTCCTCGCTTTCTCCCGTGTCGCTGGCTGTCGTGTCGTTTTCGTCGGTTTCGCTTGCATACGGTTCAAACCGATATGGCTCAATAGCTTCAGTTTCTTCTTCAATTTCGTTTTCGCTACCTGCCTCCACACTACAAGCATCCATTTCAATACATTCGTAATCCGTTGAATCGCTTAAGCCGCTGAAATCCGAGTCTGAATCCGAGCTAATGTCGCTATACCTTGCTGTTCTTTCCGCCATGTTTGTTTGTATTGGCATCACTATGTGACGTCACAGGAAAATGGACGGGTGTATATAACGATGGTTAAAATCAGGCACTTTGAAGCTTTTTTTAGGGATATTGCGTGATGGGTAAAATTTTGAAAAAAAACTTCGAAAAATAAAATAAGCCACTGGGAACTGATTTTTAATGGTTTTAACCCTTCTGAAATTGTGATAATGTTCCCCTTTACTGATGCTGCTTCATTGGTTGTAATTATCCTAATATAGCATCATAACTCCTCCAATGGTTTTTGCTAACTTGTCCATGCTCCCCATGGCCATGGTCATTAGTTCCATTAGTGAGTATCACATTTATCCAGTCCACAACTCAACAAGCAAATGTTGGGTTCCATTTGTACTCGGAAGTCGGAATTTTCCGAATTGTCGCAACCCCCGAGTTGGGTTTCAAAGATGTCTGCTCTAAAGTGTAAATAATAATACAAGCGCCCGCAATATCAGTTATTAGCACTTTTGACTAGTTTTTGTCGCACTAAATCAGTCGTACATGTTGTATTGTTGGACGTATACGTAATGTTACTGTAGCGTAATTTACTTTTTTTTCCTGTGGTTTTGATGTTACGTGGCTTAATTGACACAATGGTCAACCAGCTTGAGCGTAGCATTAAAACAAGTGATCATTTAGCACAGGAAGTGAGCTAAAATGTTCGCTATGCTATGGACAAGGGGTAAAAATAACTAAGCTCTGCGCCTTACTACTCCCTTTTGGACATGTTAAATTGTGTACAATATACGAGGTATGTGTGTATTCTGATGTGATTTGTAATATGTTTGAAATACACTAACACTAATACTGATTAAAACAACACCCGTCCTTACATATTTAATCATTAAAAATACAGAATGTACGGTAGCTTATGCTGTGATGAATGAAGGAAACAGAGAAGAAGAAAAGTAGGAGTTTAAAAATAAAGTACAAATAAAACATTTAAAAATGAATGAAACTAAGAATGCATTGAACATATTAAAATATATTAGACTTAGACTTAGACTTCCTTGTATTGTCATTCAAATTTGAACTTTACAGTACAGATAAGAACAAAATTCCCTTGCATTGGCTCGTTGTAGTGCAGGATAAAAAAAGCAGTAAGGTGCAGATATAAATAAATAGATTACTGTACAGATAAATATATTGCACTTTTGCATATGCATCCACGTTTATGAATGTAAGTTATATTGTCTTTATATTCCAGTGAGTTAATCCGTTTTTGGTGGGGGAATTGAGGGAATTATTATGATGCGTTCAAGAGTCTGATGGCCTGAGGGAAGAAGCTGTTACGCCCCCCGCCCCAACCACGCCCCGCCCCACCCCCGACCACGCCCCCCACCCCCCGAAATCGGAGGTCTCAAGGTTGGCAAGTATGCTGTAGTCCATGTCGTTGTGGTCACGGATGAGGCCCACTACTGTTGTGTCTCCACAATGTGGTTAGTAGTGGACCTGGCGCAGCAGGTCCACTACTAACTACAGGTATTAACAATAAATGAAGAAATAATTCAATTATAGAGTAGGAGGAAAAGCGCCGACTTGCTTTGGTGTTATATCTTTTTGGTTTGCAAGTGTAACTCTCTACAATCTGAATATAAAGTATGACAGCCAGCAGGGGCGCCGAAAAGGGGGGGTAAAGGAGACGGATTCTAGGGACTCATGATGGAGGGGGGCCCAGAGAGGCCCCTAATGATGATGAAATTATAATACAGAAAAAATAGTGACACTGTGTTGGGGGCCCTATAAAGATTATTTTCATGGGGCCCAAAATCCCTAGCGGCGCCCCTGACAGCCAGTCTTACACTCGGTGTTCAATCATCAAAACTGTACTTTACTAACTTTTTTGGTAGATTAGCAGTTTCTCTCTACAAATGATACTTTGAGAGACAAGATTGTAGTTGGTTCCCAACGGATGACACCATTTAACCTTCATTTTAGCAGACTTGAGCCACCGACTTCAATCCGCACGCCAAAACGGACGGCGATTCGTAATTTGCCATATACATGTGGTGGGAAAGAAAAAATAAAAAGTCTTGATTGCTTCAGGAGATTACACCGAAAAAGCTGATTGGCCGCCTGATTGGGACCAAAAGTGTAATGACAGGTGCTGTTGACTGAGCAAGTCGGCTTTCCCGTTCACTTTATCAGGCCACCAGGAGAGGATAGCAATTTCCCAGCGTTTCATTTCATGAGCTATGCATATCAATGCTCCATTAATCAAATGATAAAGTTCCCTGAAAGCCATTCTTTTGCACACTGCAATACCAGGGAGAAGCTCTAAAAATGATAACCCCATCCCAATATAGTGCGCTCTAATTGATAGAACGCAATTAAGGACATTGCCATTTTCTCGGGTGCATATTCTACAGATGCAAGCTCTTTTGCTAATTATATTCTGCCCTTTTCCTTTCACTCTGAGTGCTCAATTATGAAAAGCTCAAAGCCCCAAGATGAAGATGGACATTCTAAAAATGTTTACCACATCTTTACTCAAAGTTCAAGATGGCTGGATTGATGGTTGGGTAGAAATAAAAAAAATGGAATGGCGTTCGTCTATTTCAGGGTGACAGGTAGCCAGCAGATGGTATGATTGATTGCTACTTTGTTAACCAAAGCAATTAAGTAGGACAGGAGTTTGCAGTGCTTGGAACCAGCTCTAAAGTCTAATTAAAATGGATGATAGAGTTATGTGTCGCATGGAGGTTCATAGTATATCATGATTAAAAAAAAAAAGAAAAGTAGAATGTTTATATAGTATGAAAGAGAGATACTTTAAACAGTTTGGATAGTGTTATCGTGAATATATACAGTACACATACAGTGTATATATACAAATCAACCCAGTTTCCATACGAGTTGGGAAACTGTGTTGGATGTAAATATAAACGGAATACAATGATTTGCAAATCCTTTTCAACCCATATTCAATTGAATGCACTACAAAGACAAGATATTTGATGTTCAAACTCATAAACTTTATTTTTTTTTGCAAATAATCATTAACTTAGAATTTCATGGCTGCAACACGTGACAAAGTAGTTGGGAAAGGGCATGTTCACCACTGTGTTACATGGCCTTTCCTTTTAACAACACTCAGTAAACGTTTGGGAACTGAGGAGACACATTTTTTAAGCTTCTCAGGTGGAATTCTTTCCCATTCTTGCTTGATGTACAGCTTAAGTTGTTCAACAGTCCGGGGGTCTCTATTGTGGTATTTTAGGCTTCATAATGCGCCACACATTTTCAATGGGAGACAGGTCTGGACTACAGGCAGGCCAGTCTAGAACCTGCACTCTTTTACTACGAAGCCACGCTGTTGTAACACGTGCAGAATGTGGCTTGGCAAATAATAAGCAGGGGCGTCCATGAAAAAGACATTGCTTGGATGGCAACCAGTGACGTGCGGTGAGGTTGATGGCTGGTGAGGCACTGACTTCATCACAGTCAGATTTACAAACATATGAACCCTAAAGAGTATCTTATTCACCATTTGATTGGCAGCAGTTAACGGGTTATGTTTAAAAGCTCATACCAGCATTCTTCCCTGCTTGGCACTCAGCATCAAGGGTTGGAATTGGGGGTTAAATCACCAAAAATGATTCCCAGGCGCGGCGCCGCTGCTGCCCACTGCTCCCCTCACCTCCCAGGGGGTGATCAAGGGGATGGGTCAAATGCAGAGGACAAATTTCATTACACCTAGTGTGTGTGTGACAATCATTGGTACTTTAACTTTACACATACAAACTGTAGCACACAAAAAAGCACATTTAATAAAAAAAACATTATTATGGTCTTACCTTTACTTATAAATGAAGTCAATGCACCGCTGTTGTGCTGGATTAATGCACCCCCTGACGGGAGTGTTATATCAACTAATGCCCTCACTTAAACTTTCCACGTGCAAGATTGAATCTATTTAAAAAAAGTGGGTTTATAAATGTCGCCTATACTGTATGAAACTACAAAATAACAAACACAGAGGCTCCAGTTTACACGAGGACCACTTTATTTACCTACTTTCAAAAACCTCCGCTCCACTCCAACGTGTCATCATTTCCGCTCTTAGCGCTTTCAAAATAAGAGCTCAAGGCATATACTGCAGCGCATAACAGGAACTTAACATCACAAAGAGGAAAGCCCATAAAAATAGGTTACAAAAGTTATTTAATAAGAAGCCAAAAAGTGCAAAAACAATAATGTTCGTGTTGGAGGAGTTGTGAATTAGGTACACTTGCAGTCTGCAGGTGTACCTAATGTTGTGTCCCTGCAGTCATTCACAACTCCTCCAACACAAACATTATTGTTTTTGCACTTTTTGGCTTCTTATGAAATAACTTTTTTAAATAGATTCAATTTTGCACGTGGAAAGTTTAAGTGTGGGCTTTAGTTGATATAACACTCCCGTCAGTGGGTGCATTCTACGGCGGGGGTGCAGGAGGCGGGATTACTGCGAGCCTCAGCCAGTGCGTCTTTTGCAGCCGTTTTATGATCGCTCAGCACAAGAAATACGTTACACACATACAGTTGTTGACAAAATACACTGTACATTATATACCTCAGCTAACTAAACTATGGAAATGTATAATATAGTTCATATAGCAATACGGTCTCACTGCACAGCAGGCCAGCAGTTAGCCGAGTCCGCAATCAACTGGCTGCTGTTCACCGCACCGTCTTTTCTCAGTATTTGAACGGCAAATGTGAAAATTCAGCGATTTTAAATAAAAATAATCTAAAACTGGTGAAGTTAAATGGAAAATAACTTTATAGTATAATCACTGGATGCATTTAACAATTTAATACATTTTTTTTCTTTTTACATTTTTTTTCTTTCCATGATGGAAGGTGAGGCCCCGCCTCACCTGCCTCTAGTGACTGCACGTCACTGATCGCAACATATGTTGCTCCAAAACCTCTATTTACCTTTCAGCATTAATGGTGCTTTCACAGATGTGCAATTACCCATGCCTTAGGCACTAATACACCCCCATACCATCACAGATGCTGGCTTTTGAACATTGCGCCTATAACAGTATTTTCCTCTTTGGTCTGGAGGACACAATGTCCACAGTTTCCAAAAACAATTTGAAATGTGGACTCGTCAGACCACAGAACACTTTTCCACTTTGCATCAGTCCATCTTAGATGAGCTCCAGTCCAGCGAAGCCGGCGGCGTTTCTGGGTGTTGTTGATAAATGGCTTTCACTTTGCATAGTAAAGTTTTAACTTGTACTTACAGATGTAGCGACCAACTGTAGTTACTGACAGGGGTGAAACCTTGAACCCTGAACCTTTTGATGATATTACGGACCATAGATGGCGAAATCCCTAAAATCCTTGCAATAGCTCGTTGAGAAATGTTGTTCTTAAACTGTTCAACAATTAGCTCGCGCATTTGTTCACAAAGTGGTGACTCTCGCCCCATCCTTGTTTGTGAATGACTAAGCATTTCATGGAAGCTGCTTTTTTTACCCAATCATGGCACCCACCTGTTCCCAATTAGCTTGTTCACCTGTCGGATGTTCCAAAAAAGTATTTTATGTGCATTCCTCAACTTTCTCAGTCTTTTTTGCCACTTGTGCCAGCTTTTTTGAAACATGTTGCAGGCATCTAATTCGAAATGAGCTAATATTTGCAAAAATTAACAACGTTTACCAGTTCGAACGTTAAGTATCTTGTCTTTGCAGTTTATTCAATTGAATATAGGTTGAAAGGGATTAGCAAATCATTGTATTCTGTTTTTATTTACCATTTACACAACCTTGTTTTGGGTTTTGTACATGGGATTTTTTTAGTTTCTTATATAAAAAAAAAAAAAAAAAAATTTTTGTCTGTAAAATTTTGAGAACAAAAAATAATTTATTCCATTTTGGAATAAGGCTGTCACATAAGAAAATGTGGAAAAAGTAGAGCGCTGTGAATACTTTCCAGATGCACTGTGAACATTCCCACCCTCAGGCAACTGCAGATCGACTGAAAATAAGCTAAACTGTTGTGTCAGGGTGTACAACATGCAGGACGTAGAACGGAGTGGACAAACAATACCAATTTGCGCTCCTGTCAACGATGACGACGTTACAACGAGCGGCGACAACCAAAGAGCTTGAGCCAAACCTTTCAATCAGGTGCAGCTAACCAGAAAAAGGGGGTTCAATTTGCGGCTAAAATAGCTTGCACTCTGCTAGAACCACTGAAGTCAGACTGGGAATCAGCGCTGTTGATGCGATTTCATTAAGCTGGTTAGCAGAGAGATTGACCCAATGCGTCTTCTTTGACAACCCAGAAAAGTGAATGAGGTCTGGTCAGGAGCGCTGAAGGCTCGATATTTACCCAAACTTTGGGTCAAACTCCAAAATTTTAATTTTAAAATGTCCAATCAATGTATTGATTCCGATTTTTAAGGTTTCTAAATCGAAACCTCAAAAATCGGAGTCCATTGTTTCTGGATTTGGAACAAAGGTTGCCGAGTCCAAGATTAAATATATGTTTTTTATAAGCTTGGCAAAAATGTTCATCTTACTTACTTAGACTTAGTTCCTCCCGTACTGGAACATTGGCCGACGAGTGCCCTCCGTTTTATCCGGTCTCTGGCGGCTCTTCTTGCTTCGTGCCAGCTGACACCCATTGTTACGTCTTCGGGGACGCATTGCTGCGCTGGTAGCATTCCTTCCAATACAGAAGACAAGCAGGAGTAGCGTGGAGGTAAGATTAAGTATTTTAACAAAAATACAAAACTGAGGACGCTAGCAAGCGTGGAGCCAAACAAAACCAAAATGTCACCAAGGGTGAAAAAACGAGGAAAGCTAGGAGGTACAAAAATCCCTAGAGCGAGGAGAAAAACCAGGAGAACGTAACTGCTGCCAATTGCAAACACTGACCCAGCAACTACTGCTGGGTGACAGGAAACTATAAAGGGGAGTGATTAACCAAAACACCTGGTGGGAACACTAATTAACTAAGACAGGTGAGGAGAATCAGTGCCCATGGAAACCAACAGTAAACAGGGAAAGAGTGTGCACCCAGGCAACTTTTCTGTTGCGTTTTGGACCGGTTGTTCCTCCCAGGGAATTCAAGTCACAAGTTGCTCCCAAGCTCTTTACGACACTTAAAGCTGAGTTGAAAAACCACCAGAGACAGAATAGGTATTTTGTAATATATTTGCAAAGCTTTGCAGATATACATTGACACCAGTCCAGCATAGAACATTCAATCGCCCCGCTAAGATGGTCTGTCCTCCCGACAAAACCCTCTCCCCTCTTAAGTCTCTCTAGTCAAAATACATGCACATTATCTCTCTTTCTTACATTCCAAAGCTTCAAGGTTAACACACAGAGTTTACTTGCAGACTAACAGAAAGAGAACAAATGGAAAAACACGAGCTGTTTTCAAATATGACTATGAAATAAAAGAAGTAACACTTAAATTCGGATATATGTAAATATCTGCCTCCGGCAGCACCCAGGAAACAGACTAAAACAGAAACATTATCGACATAAATCAAGTCATGATCCGGGTAACGGATCATGACACCCATCTCTCTTAGGTCTTAGTTGGTTGTCTGTCTCCACGTCTTCTGCCTTATTCCACCTTCTGGCATCCAGTCCATTGCCACACTTGCTGGTCTCTCTTGGCAGTCGTAGTAAGTGCCCCATCATTCTCCTTCTCCTTTCGGAGACAATATCAGACAGAGTTGCTACACCTGCCCTTCTCATCACCTCCTCGTTGGAAATGTGGTCTATCCAGGAGATCTTCAGGATGGATCTGAGGCATCGTCGGTGGAAGACATCCAATCAAACAATCAATGTCCTTAATTTAACCAGGTAAAGACTCATTGACATTAAAATCTCTTTTTCAAGATCGACCTGACAAAAAGGCCAGCACAAACAAAGTTGCAATAATAATTACAGCAAGACAATACAACAGGACAACAGCAGTCATACCACAACAGATCAAAAATAATTTAAAACGATTAAGTAATAATTCAATTTAAAAGTAAGTACATTTCCCAAGAGATCTGGTTTCTTGATCTTTTAAATAGGACTTTAACTCTCCCGAAGTGATCAATTCTGTTAGCTTCAGATTTTTCTGGATGTCATTCCATGACCAGGGAGCAGCATAATTGAAGGCTGTTTTACCAAGTTCTGTGTTGGCTCTAGGAACCAACATGTGGAGGACATCCTGTGAGCGTAGGCTGTAATGACTGGAGTCTCTACACACAAAGGAACACAGATAGGTAGGGACAAGTCCAAGAATACATTTACATATAACAACTATCTATCGGGCAGTTAAAAATGGACAGTTTGCCTTTGAATACAGAGTACAGTGGTGGACAAGATTTCCACAACCAGTAATAAAACGTAAGGACCCGTGATATACAGTGTGTAGTTTTTTCCAGCTTGTTCGTGATACTGCCTGTCTTCATCCACGTCTCACAGGCGTAGGTTGCTGTTGGTATACTTGAATTTCAGTGTTCATTTATTTACACATATACACACACATAACACCCATCTACTCATTGTTGAGTTAAGGGTTGAATTGTCCATCTTTGTTCTATTCTCTGTCACTATTTTTCTAACCATGCTGAACACCCTCTCTGATGATGCATCCTGCTTCGTCTCCTTCATGTGTGCGCAGTTGTGCACTGCACTCTCCAAAAGCCGTAGATGTTAATGTCATAAATGCATGTACAGTAGATGGCAGTATTGTCCTGTTTACGAGTGTCACAACATTGCTGTTTACGGCAGACAAACTGCTTTACGGTAGACGAAAACATGACTGCTGTAGTTGTGTGTTGTTGCCGCGCTGCGAGGACGTTAATGAAACTGCCTAACAATAAACCCACATAAGAAACCAAGAACTCGCCCTCGATCATTCTACAGTTATAACGTGATTGGGCAGGCACACTGTTTATATTGTGGGAAAGCGGACGTGAAAACAGGCAGTCGACACGTCACTCAGGTCCGCCTGAATTTCGGGAGATTTTCGGGAGAAAATTTGTCCCGGGAGGTTTTCGGGAGAGGCGCTGAATTTCGGGAGTCTCCCGGAAAATCCGGGAGGGTTGGCAAGTATGTGTACTTGAGATGTTACTTCCAAGATGGGTGAAGTGGTCAACATATTCTATGTCAGTGTTTGTCAACCATTTTTGAGCCAAGGCACATTTTTTCCCATTGAAAAAATCCCAAGGCACACCTCCAGCAGAAAACATAAACAAATGAAACTTAGCAGCCGATATTGACAGTAAAAAGTCGTTCTCGCAATTGTTGGATATAAATTCAAACCATAACCAACCATGCATCAATATAGCTCTTACTATGTACAGTAATGTCCGACTTCAATGATTACCTCTCAAATTACCAGAATTGATGTCACCACATGACCATTGCAGGAGAAATACGATACAGGAACACATTTACGTCCTATTGTGCAATGTACAAAACTGGTTATTTTCTGGCGCATTTAAAAAAACAATTAAAACGCATCAGCAATTAAAACATGTCTTATGTGGTACTGTCAAAATTAAAATAGCAAAAAACATATTAAAAGTGGAAAAATAATATATTTGAACTCACAATTTATCTAACCTTTTCGACGCCATATAAGCCAGTGGTACCCCTCGTCGTCGACTTATTCGAGTGGAAATGGCGCGGCGTTTCCCCATTTCATCGCCAGAACAGCTGAGCTAGCTTCCGGGGTTGGCCGACATCGTCTCACAAGATGTAGTTTCTCTTTAAATATCCTTCTTGAAAATGGCCTTACAAATATATATCTGCCACCTAATCAACGTTTTGTTCTCCTTCTCTGCTATCCTGGTCTGGCTACCGCGCAACACTTCCCGCTTCCTGCTAAATTGAAACTTGTGAATGGATACTCACTTTGGAACGACAAGTGAGTATCCAATCACAGTCTCGTTATCATCAGGCTACTTAGATACTTAGCTACTGTCAACAACTTGTGATCTGACTGGCTACCGCAATTGTCTAATAATTATAATAATAATAATAAATTTGATTTGTAAAAAGCACTTTACATTGAGTAAACAACCTCAAAGTGCTAAAGTGTATAAAAAAAAGAATAAAAATAAAAAGATAATAAAAAATAAAAAAATAAAAAAAAATAGAAAAGCCAAATAGCTAAAACTAGTATGCATGTATCTAAAAAAAGGCTTTTTTAAAAAGAAGGGTTTTTAAGCCTTTTATAAAAGCATCCACAGTCTGTGGTTCCCTCAGGTGGTCAGGGAGAAGGTTCCACAGACTGTGAGCGGCGTAGCTTTGTCCTCAGAGGTTGGAGGAGGTTAGTCTGTCCGGAGCGGAGGTGTCGTGTGGAGGATTTGGGGGTGAGTAGTTCTTTGAGGTAAAGGGGGGCATTTCCATGGAGGCACTGGTGGGTTAGTAGGGAGACTTTGAATTCAGTCCTATCAACTGTATGTGTTCTCAAATGCATCCGCTAACGGTCCCGATGAGCATCCAATCAACAGGACGCATAAATGCCACGTTCAACCTTAGGCCAGCGAGAAGGCCTTACTGACAACAACTCGTGATCTGATTGACTATCGCAACTGTCTATCAACTGTATGTCCCCGTTCACTTACAGCCCATAGACGCCTGCATTGTTGATTCTGAAGGCCCCTGGCAGATTTCGTACAGCATGGCAACATAAGCTAACTGAATTGTGATTGGATACAAACTAAAACGACATGAAGAATAATATGACATGAAGAGAATATGAATACATTTAGATATTTAGGGAAAGAAAATAAAAATTAATTGTATCTTTAAAGGCCTACTGAAATGCGATTTTCTTATTTAAACGGGGATAGCAGGTCCATTCTATGTGTCATACTTGATCATTTCGCAATATTGCCATATTTTTGCTGAAAGGATTTAGTAGAGAACATCGACGATAAAGTTCGCAACTTTTGGTCGCTGATAAAAAAGCCTTGCCTGTACCGGAAGTAGCAGACGAGTAGCGTGACGTCACAGGTTGTGGAGCTCCTCACATCTGCACATTGTTTACAATCATGGCCACCAGCAGCGAGAGCTATTCGGACCGAGAAAGCGACGATTTACCCATTAATTTGAGCGAAGATGAAAGATTTGTGGATGTGGAAAGTGAGAGTGAAGGACTAGAGGGCAGTTGGAGCGATTTAGATAGGGAAGATGCTGTGAGAGGCGGGTGGGACCTGATATTCAGCTGGGAATGACTAAAACAGTAAATAAACACAATTAGCCACAACACAACCAGGCTTATATTTAATATGCCACAAATTAATCCCGCATAACAAACACCTCCCCCCTCCCGTCCATGTAACCCGCCAATACAACTCAAACACCTACACAACACACTCAATCCCACAGCCCAAAGTACCGTTCACCTCCCCAAAGTTCATACAGCACATATATTTCCTCAAAGTCCCCAAAGTTACGTACGTAACATGTACATAGCGGCACGCACGTACGGGCAAGCGATCAAAAGTTTGGAAGCTGCAGCTGCGTGCGTACTCACGGTACCGCGTCTGCGCATCCAACTCAAAGTCCTCCTGGTAAGAGTCTCTGTTGTCCCAGTTCTCCACAGGCCAATGGTAAAGCTTGACTGTCATCTTCCGGGAATGTAAACAATGGCTGTGTTTGTGTTTCTGCAGTCGGCCGCAATACACCGCTTCCCACCTACAGCTTTCTTCCTTGCTGTCTCCATTGTTCATTGAACAAATTGCAAAAGATTCACCAACACAGATGTCCAGAATACTGTGGAATTTTGCGATGAAACAGAAGACTTAATAGCTGGACACCATGCTGTCCCAAAATGTCCTCTACAATACGTGACGTCACGCGCTGACGTCATCATACCGAGACGTTTTCAGCAGGATATTTTGCGCAAAATTTAAAATTGCACTTTAGTAAGCTAACCCGGCCGTATTGGCATGTGTTGCAATGTTAAGATTTCATCATTGATATATAAACTATCAGACTGCGTGGTCGGTAGTAGTGGGTTTCAGTAGGCCTTTAATTATGATCATGATTTCTGGTAATGTTAGGCCAGCAGAGAAAGCCTTGCTGGCCCTGACGGCTCACCCCTGCTATATACACTGTTGCCTGTTGTAAATATGTTAATGGCACGCAGGAACGTCAAGGGCCTGAGGCAGGGAGTCAAAGTGAAGGAGATCCAGGAGAAAACCGACAGGTCAAAAAAAGGGTAACAAACAACAGTGGATATTTTATAAGAGTTGACAAAAAAGTAAATCATGGTGTTGCTTGCTTGCAGTAAGTGCGGGTCAGTGGCATTATGTGACATTTGCCACATCCATAATTCATGGACACTCAAGTTGTGTCAAACAAAACTTGAAGTTTTCAAGATAATGCCGTACAGAAGGGAGTTTTGCACTCCCCCCAAAAAACGGATTAACTCGCTGGACTATAAAGACAATATAACACACATCCATAAACGTGGATGCGTATGCAAAAGTGCCATATATTTATTTGTACAGTAATGCATTTATAGCTGCACCTTCTTTTGTAAATGCAAACGCTCAAAAAACAAAACATATTGCTCTTTCACTGCAAAAACTGAAATCCAAGTAAGATTAAATATTTCAAATAAGGGTGATGTATGCTTATTTTCTGTCTCATAAGATAATTTTTCTCACTAAGCAGATTTTATGTTAGAGCAGTGGTTCTTAACCTTGTTGGAGGTACCGAACCCCACCAGTTTCATATGCGCATTCACCGAACCCTTCTTTAGTGAAATATATATATATACAGGTAAAAGCCAGTAAATTAGAATATTTTGAAAAACTTGATTTATTTCAGTAATTGCATTCAAAAGGTGTAACTTGTACATTATATATATTCATTGCACACAGACTGATGCATTCAAATGTTTATTTCATTTAATTTTGATGATTTGAAGTGGCAACAAATGAAAATCCAAAATTCCGTGTGTCACAAAATTAGAATATTACTTAAGGCTAGTACAAAAAAGGGATTTTTAGAAATGTTGGCCAACTGAAAAGTATGAAGATGAAAAATATGAGCATGTACAATACTCAATACTTGGTTGGAGCTCCTTTTGCCTCAATTACTGCGTTAATGCGGCGTGGCATGGAGTGGATGAGTTTCTGGCACTGCTCAGGTGTTATGAGAGCCCAGGTTGCTCTGATAGTGGCCTTCAACTCTTCTGCGTTTTTGGGTCTGGCATTCTGCATCTTCCTTTTCACAATACCCCACAGATTTTCTATGGGGCTAAGGTCAGGGGAGTTGGCGGGCCAATTTAGAACAGAAATACCATGGTCCGTAAACCAGGCACGGGTAGATTTTGCGCTGTGTGCAGGCGCCAAGTCCTGTTGGAACTTGAAATCTCCATCTCCATAGAGCAGGTCAGCAGCAGGAAGCATGAAGTGCTCTAAAACTTGCTGGTAGACGGCTGCGTTGACCCTGGATCTCAGGAAACAGAGTGGACCGACACCAGCAGATGACATGGCACCCCAAACCATCACTGATGGTGGAAACTTTACACTAGACTTCAGGCAACGTGGATCCTGTGCCTCTCCTGTCTTCCTCCAGACTCTGGGACCTCGATTTCCAAAGGAAATGCAAAATTTGCTTTCGTCAGAAAACATGACTTTGGACCACTCAGCAGCAGTCCAGCTGGTGTCGGTCCACTCTGTTTCCTGAGATCCAGGGTCAACGCAGCCGTCTACCAGCAAGTTTTAGAGCACTTCATGCTTCCTGCTGCTGACCTGCTCTATGGAGATGGAGATTTCAAGTTCCAACAGGACTTGGCGCCTGCACACAGCGCAAAATCTACCCGTGCCTGGTTTACGGACCATGGTATTTCTGTTCTAAATTGGCCCGCCAACTCCCCTGACCTTAGCCCCATAGAAAATCTGTGGGGTATTGTGAAAAGGAAGATGCAGAATGCCAGACCCAAAAACGCAGAAGAGTTGAAGGCCACTATCAGAGCAACCTGGGCTCTCATAACACCTGAGCAGAGCCAGAAACTCATCGACTCCATGCCACGCCGCATTAACGCAGTAATTGAAGCAAAAGGAGCTCTAACCAAGTATTGAGTATTGTACATGCTCATATTTTTCATTTTCATACTTTTCAGTTGGCCAACATTTCTAAAAATCCCTTTTTTGTATTAGCCTTAAGTAATATTCTAATTTTGTGACACACGGAATTTTGGATTTTCATTTGTTGCCACTTCAAATCATCAAAATTAAATGAAATAAACATTTGAATGCATCAGTCTGTGTGCAATGAATAAATATAATGTACAAGTTACACCTTTTGAATGCAATTACTGAAATAAATCAAGTTTTTCAAAATATTCTAATTTACTGGCTTTTACCTGTATATATTTTCAAATTCAAGACAAAGTTATATGTTTTTTTACCGGTGCACAACATGAACCATGCATGAACATCACCTTGTTCAAAGAACAAAACCAACAGTGCATGAACTCACAACAAATTACACACCTGCCAATCAGTGTGACTTCTGCTGTTGCCGTATCCATAATAAGCCGATAGGGAGAAGTTTTTATTTACACGATGAGCCGGGTGTGTCTCGACCTCCGCGGCGGAGGGTCCGCCGAACCCCTGAGGCCGACTCACCGAACCCCTAGGGTTCGATCGAACCCAGGTTAAACCACTGTGTTAGAGTGTTTTACTTGTTTTAAGGGTTTTGGTCCTAAATGATCTCAGTAAGATATTACAGCTTGTTGCTGAGATTTTATGACCTATATTGAGTAGAACATGCTTGAAACTAGAATATCAACTGTTGCAAAGCTCTGTCATTAACACTCACAAGTATAAAACTACTTTTTTAAAGTAATCATTTCTTATTTCAAGCATGAAAAAAAAATTCATGACTTTGACACAATTGGGTCTCATATTAAAGGCCTACTCATATTAAAGGCCTACTGGAACCCACTACTACCGACCACGCAGTCTGATAGTTTATATATCAATGATGAAATCTTAACATTGCAACACATGCCAATACGGCCGGGTTAGTTTACTAAAGTGTAATTTTAAATTTCGCGCGAAATATCCTGCTGAAAACGTCTCGGTATGATGACGTCAGCGCGTGACGTCGCGGATTGTAGCGGACATTTTGAGACAGCATGGTGGCCAGCTATTAAGTCTTCTGTTTCATCGCAAAATTCCACAGTATTCTGGACATCTGTGTTGGTGAATCTTTTGCAATTTGTTCAATGAACAATGGAGACAGCAAAGAAGAAAGCTGTAGGTGGGAAGCGGTGTGTTGCGGCCGACTTCAGCAACACAAACACGGCCGGTGTTTCATTGTTTACATTCCCGAAAGATGACAGACAAGCTTTACCATTGGCCTGTGGAGAACTGGGACAACAGAGACTCTTACCAGGAGGACTTTGAGTTGGATACGCAGAAACGATACCGTGAGTACGCTTCCAAACATTTGATCGCTTACCCGTACGTGCGTGCCGCTATGTGCATGTCACGTACGTAACTTTGGGGAAATATATGTGCTGTATGAACTTTGGGGAGGTGAACGGTACTTTGGGCTGTGGGATTGAGTGTGTTGTGCAGGTGTTTGAGTTGTATTGGCGGGTTATATGGACGGGAGGGGGGAGGTGTTTGTTATGCGGGATTAATTTGTGGCATATTAAATATAAGCCTGGTTGTGTTGTGGCTAATAGAGTATATATATGTCTTGTGTTTATTTACTGTTTTAGTCATTCCCAGCTGAATATCAGGTCTCACCCGCCTCTCACTGCATCTTCCCTATCTGAATCGCTCCCACTGCCCTCTAGTCCTTCACTCTCACTTTCCTCATCCACAAATCTTTCATTCTCGCTCAAATTAATGGGGAAATCGTCGCTTTCTCGGTCCGAATCGCTCTCGCTGCTGGTGGCCATGATTGTAAACAATGTGCGGATGTGAGGAGCTCCACAACCTGTGACGTCACGATACTCGTCTGCTACTTCCGGTACAGGCAAGGCTTTTTTATCAGCGACCAAAAGTTACTAACTTTATCGTCGATGTTCTCTACTAAATCCTTTCAGCAAAAATATGACAATATCGCAATATGATCAAGTATGACACATAGAATGGACCTGCTATCCCCGTTTAAATAAGAAAATCACATTTCAGTAGGCCTTTAAAACAGATGACAACCAAATGGAATTTGCTGTTTTATTTTCAAAGAAACAATAGAAAATGCGTACTCATATAGTAGTACAGTTGTTATGAGTGAGAATATACTTATTTTAAGGTATTTTTGGATTCATTGAGGTTAGCTGATTTTACTTGTTTTGGAAAGTTTTGACAAGCCAAATTTTCTTGTTCTATTGGCAGATAATTTTGCTTAGTTCAAATAAAATACCCCTAATTTTTTGCATTTTTTGTTTTTGTTTTTGAACACTGAATTTTTGCAGTGTTTATCCTGCACGGCCACGAGCTAATGCAACAAAATGTTGTTCTTATCTGTACTGTAAAGTTCAAATATGAATGACAATACAAAGAAGTCTAAGTCTAATTAACCTGGACAAACTCACACTATTTTTCTGTCAAATCAGAGCTCGCCTTTATCCCTTCTGGGTTTCAGAAATTGGAAAAAAAGCTAACGAAAAATTGAAAGCACACACAAATTGCCATACTCATCTGCATGCTGTCTCTGAGATTGCACAACAAATGCACACTTGTCCAGAGCTCAGGCAAATCAACTAGCAGATGGGGGAAAAATATGTATTTGTATGTGAATGTGTACGTGCACATGTATTGAAAATGTTTCTACTACTCTTCTACCAGTAAATATTCAAGCAGGTTTTTATTTTTTCCGAGAGAAACGGGATGCAATCTGAGGGAGAAACTGAATCTGAAACACCTGTATGAACGCTCCATTTAAAAACCTTTTGCTTTTCAGTACGGGAAGTACAGACTAGCGGAGGAGCGAGAGCCCATGAGAGCTGTATCTGCTTTAAAAGACTATAAAAATGGGAGCCATTACCTCCCTGCTTGGCACTCAGCCCTCCAAGGGTTGGAATTTTGGGTTAAATCACCAAAATTAGATATGTCGATAAATGCTTTAAAATGTAATATCGGAAATTATCGGTATCGGTTTCAACCTCCCGATTTTCCCGAGAGACTCCCGAATTTCAGTGCCCTACCCGAAAATCTCCCGGGGCAACCATTCTCCCGATTTCCACCCAGACAACATTATTGGGGGCGTGCCTTAACGGCACTGCATTAGGCGTCCTCTACAACCTGTCGTCACTTCCGCTTTTCCTCCATACAAACAGCGTGCCGGCCCAGTCATACACTATATGCAGCTTTTACACACACACACACAAGTGAATACTGTCACATTTTGTTGGTGACGAACCCCAAGATGCAGAGAAGGCGGAAGGCATTGTGCGGGAAAACATGATTTAATTTAACACTATGGCAAAAAAACAAACAAAAGGGTACAAACAAAAGGCGCGCACAAGGCGGAGAACAAACTTGGCTATGAACTAAAATAGCACAAAGGCTAACTGTCGACAAAAAGCAAAAACACTTACTGTGACACGAAGGAACTATGACAAGAGCAGAGTGAACAAAAGTAGACAGAGCTACAACGACAAGTATTATGACAGGTAGCAGTGACAACAAGTATTAGCGACAATGACAATAATCCAGCACTGACTGGAGGGGAAGGCAGGTTTAAATAGCAGCTGGCTGATTGACACCAGGTGTGGCCAGGTGCCAATCAGCCACAGCTGAGGGGAAGCAGCACTCAGGGAGACAATCAGGAAATGAAGACACAATAAAAGCGCTGACAGAAAACTAAGACAAACGCAGAGGGAAAACTAAAACACAGTCAAACTGTCAGGGACAAGCCTGACAAATGCAACCATACTTGGTCAACAGCCATACAGGTCACATTGATGGTGGCCGTATAAACAACTTTAACACTGTTACAAATATGCGCCACACTGTGAACCCACACCAAACAAGAATGACGAACACATTTCGGGAGAACATACGCACCGTAACACACCATAAACCCAACAGAACAAATACCCAGAACCCCTTGCAGCACTAACTCTTCCGGGATGCTATACATATATATATATATATATATATATATATATATATATATATATATATATATATATATATATATATATATATATATACTTACAGCATGTATATAAAGTGTTGTTGGTTTATGGATCATTTTAGAGGGCTTACAGGTGGAATAAATCGTATCCCTATTACAGTAGGGAAGGAGATTCATTTGGCCCCATTCCTAGCGGTTTACCTGACACATGAAACGTGACGAATTGGGGGAATGCACTATTCACTTTAGCTGCCAGATGGCAGGAGGGAGTTGAATATTTTCAAATATGTTTTGTGGCAATTCCAACTTTGACCACACCGTCAGTTGCAACAAAGAGTGGCGATTTCCATCATTGTCAGCAGACTGCGTTGCAAAATTAATAACCCCCACCTCTTCCTCTCACGCAAGATTCACCCAGGAATTGGGCCGTAGGAATCTCTTCCATACTGTACCTGCATTGATAGCCACCTCTTGCTAGCAGTGTTTTACTATTTAGCACACACAGAAAGGAGAAAGACATTTGGTCTTGTCTCACATAAGGAGTGTTGATAAGAGGAAAAATTCACCAATTCCCATTATGGAAATTGGAGACAAGCTATTTCGACATAAATTGATTGCTTACCCAAATCAACAGTGAACGTCCTTGGCCAGCTGGACCAGATGAACAACTGTCACTTTATTATCGATACTGATACACGCAGCGCGTCATGCATGTTAGTACAACCACAGTACATACGCTGTTGAGCTAGCTGTGTACAAACAAAACATGAAATGTGGGCTAATACTTTACGGATACTGTAATATGATTGTTCATTTTTTTTCACACAGTACACATTGGTGTCATATCGCAGTGTTGTGCGTTACAAACTCAAAAGCGTTTCGTGTTGACGTAGAAGCTAGCTTATCTCTTGCCATAGTTAGCTTTTACGGCTAATACCATAGCAAGGCGATGTGTTACTACGCTAGAAAAATGTTGCTACCGCTTGGCTATTATTATATAGGTTACATAGCGCACATGAAGTATTGTTGATGGTTTTTTTTAATGCATTTTTAAAGTGATCTAGAGGTGGAATGGATTGCTTCCATTAGCTTCATTTCTAGCCAGCCTGGAACGAGACAATTTTTACACGTTTGAAACCGGGAAAAAAACTAAAAATTTTGTCTTCTTGTCTCTCATAATGATTGTGAACAAAAAAAGTCCAGTTCCCCTTTAAGTCTGTGTGTCTTGATGTTGTTTTTGTTCCAGATTTTTTCAGATTACCATATTTTCCGGACTACAAAGTGCACTTAAAATATTATTTTTTTTCTCTCAAAATTCGACAGTGCGCCGAATGTAAGGAATATGTTTGGTTGAGCTTACTCACCTCGGAGCTATTTTATTTGGTACATGGTGTAATGATAAGTGTGACCACAGATGGCAGTCAAACATAACAGATAAGTGATTGCAATATGTCCCAAGTAAACAACACCAACATTTTAAATGTTCCATTGAAAATATAAAACATTACACACGGCTTTTGAAAATCTATCAAAATTTTTTACTACGACTTTGATAAGCTATGGAGCCGCACCGCTTGAAGAAATGTCTGCATATTAAACATACAATTATTATTATGGTGTGTGTATAAGGTAAGACATATTATCTAGCGTTTTGTTTTGCATTATGCAAAAGCAACTTTTCTTACCTTCTAGTACCTGCTGATCTGTATTTGGGATCTGCATAAGTCCTGAAAAATTGTGCGCGTCCGCAAGTTGATGAGCTTCTTCTTTTTCCTCTATCTTCTTCGTATGGGATATTCATCCTCCGCTGTTGCCATTTCTAATACAAAGTAGTGTAAAGTTCTTACTTATATCTGTCAGTAAACTCGCCATGAAAGCACTAAAACATACCGGTGTAGTGAGTTTACATTATTCACCCAAGTAACTTCAGATATTAGAGAGTTCCGGTCGGTTTTTCACGGGACACGTTTCCTGTGTTGTTATTTCCGGATGAGAAGATGCTGCTCCGTTATTGATTGAAGTAAAGTCTGAATGTCATTAAAACAGTTAGCTCCATCTTTTGACACTTCTTCCACACCCGTCCTTGCACGCTACACCGCTACAACAAAGATGACGGGGAGAAGACGCTGCCGAAGGTGAGCCACGTAAATAAGACCGCCCACATAACGGCGCATCCTGAAGCGACTGTCAGAAAGCGGCTTGAAGATGATCTGTAAAACATCATCTATGCAACATTTTGACCAAAGAACCACCATTACATGTTATGTAGACCACAAGGAAGTGTTTTACATTTAGAATAAAAAAATAATAATACTATGACTCCTTTAATGCGCTCTATAATCCGGTGCGCCTAATATATAAAAAAAGATAAAAATAGACCATTCATCGGCAGTGCGCCCTATGGTCCGTAAAATACGGTAAGTGCTCATTTCCCATCCAGGGGTGCAAACACCATTAGTGCTGTATTTTCAATATAAACTGTCAATTGAGGGGCGAAATGAAAAGCTACATATTGAAGTCATGTGAATTAGGCCTTGTCTGTATAAAGCACACACACACACACACACACACACACACACACACACACACACACACACCCACACACACACACACACACACACACAAGACCTCTATTTGAAGTCTGATGGGCTAACTGTGGGAGCCTGCACGTTTGTCCCCTGACATTAGAGCAGAGCGCAACACTAGACAGACCTTGTTAGCGCCCCTTGCCGGAGGGTATTGATTTGATATTTAGTGTGACCTGCCCCCGAAGGGTGGCCAGGGGGGGATTTCCACCCCCACTCTCCCGCCCTCTGTCCATCCCTACCTTACCCTTTTCTTACATATACTATATTGCCAAAAGTATTTGGCCACCTGCCTTGACTCACATATGAACTTGAAGTGCCATCCCATTCCTAACCCATAGGGTTCAATGTGATGTCGGTCCACCTTTTGCAGCTATTACAGCTTCAACGCTTCTGGGAAGGCTGTCCACAAGGTTGCGAAGTGTGTTTATAGGAATTTTCGACCTATCTTCCAAAATCGCATTGATGAGGTCACACACTGACGTTGGTCGAGAAGTCCTGGCTCTCAGTCTCCGTTCTAATTGAACCCAAAGGTGTTGTATGGGGTTCAGGTCAGGACTCTGTGCAGGCCACACCAGACTCTGTCATCCATGTGGCCAGGCCAAGTGATTAGGACACCTGATTCTGATCATTTGGATGGGTTGCCAAATACTTTTGGCAATATAGTGTAGCTCGACCAACTATCCCAGCAAATGAAGAAAGCTCCTATAAGCCATGTAAAAATCACATAATGGAGAGAATCTACCGACCTGTTTCTATTCTCAGTTCCATTTCCAAAGTAATGGAAAAAATAGTTTATGAACAGGTCGATAGTTACCTTGCCACTAATAAACTCATGTACAAATTCCAATCCGGCTTCAGAACTAACCACTCCACTGACGCATGCCTTCTCTATCTGACCGACCACATCAAACATGAGGTGGACGCGGGCAAATACTGCGGCATGGTCATGCTGGACCTTCAGAAGGCCTTTGATAAAACCTCATCGAGCTGGATGCAATCTTACTTGGAGGGTGGTAGAGGTGAACGGCACCGTGTCCCCCCCCCCCCCTCTCAGTAAGCTGTGGAGTCCCCCAAGGCAGTGTATTGGGGCCTTTACAGTTCCTAGTATACATAAACGACTTGTCATCAGCATACGACTGTGAATTGTTTTTGTTTGCGGATGACTCGGCCCTTGCAAGTCACAGGTGGAGAAAATCCTCAGTGCTGAACTCTGTAGAACTTGCACCTGGCTAGCTGACAACAAGCTATCCATACACTTAGGTAAAACGGAATCCATCCTGTTTGGGTCCCACATCAACCTTAAGAAAGTCAGTGACTTCACTATAAAAGTGGGTGACATTGTTATCGCCAGGAAGGATGAGGTCACCTACCTAGGTTCCATTCTAGAGGCTAATCTTTCCTGTGATAAAATGGCAACCAAGGTAATCAAAAAGGTCAACCAACGAACGAGATTTCTCTATAGAATCTCCTCTCTGGTCAACAAAAGCACCATGAAGATTCTGGCGGGAACTCTCGTTCAACCCTTTTTCGATTACGCATGCACCTCCTGGTACCCTAGCACCTCCAAAACCCTCAAATCTAGACTCCAAACATCCCAGAACATGCTAGTCAGATTACTTCTAGACCTCCACCCCAGATCACACCTCACTCCTACCGGCTGGCTCAGGGTGGAGGACAGAGTAAAACAACTTGCACTGAGCCTTGTCTATAAAATCCGCTACACCTCCCTGATACCGAAGTACATGTCAAACTACTTCCTTAACGTAAATGACCGCCATAACCACAACACCAGGGGGAGCTCCACTAACCACGTTAAACCCAGATTCCGATCTAACAAAGGTCTTAACTCATTCTCTTTCTATGCCACATCAATGTGGAATGCACTCCCAACAGGTGTAAAAGAAAAGGCATTTCTATCCTCCTTCAAAACCGCACTAAAAGAACACCTCCAGGCAACTTCAACCCTAAACTAACACCCTCCCTTCATCATCATACCTCTTCGGATTGTAAATAATCAAATGTAAACAATCAAATGTAGTCACTTTTTCTTATAATTTCTGATCTCTCTCTCTGTGTCCAATACTTGCTGTACATATGTACCTAGTCAGACCTACACTGTTCCAATGTCAATTTCTCTGATGATGCAATTATTGATGACTGAAGTGTTGATACCAACCAACCACACCCCGGATTGTAAATAATGTAAATAATTCAATTTATATACAGTGATGATTATCTTGTGTGATGACTGTATTGTGAAAATAGTATATATCTGTATCATGAATCAATGTAAGTGGACCCCAACTTAAACAAGTTGAAAAACTTATTCGGGTGTTACCATTTAGTGGTCAATTGTACGGAATATGTACTTCACTGTGCAAACTACTAATACAAGTTTCAATCAATCAATCAATCAAGACTAACTCTGCTTAATTAAACAGAGAAAGTCACAGAGACAAAAGAAATGTGTCAGATGGAAATGACAAAACTGTGAGAGGTTAAACGAGGAAATCTTTGAATGCAATTTAACGACTTTTGAGTGGAAGAGGAGGAGAATTAACGCGTTGGTCATAAAACACAACAAAAAGTTTCGTTTTATGATCATTCGACTTCATGTTATACGATAATACTCTCCCACTTGACACACACTCTTGCTACTTGTTTCCATTGACGCCACAGAGGAAACATGAAGTATTTATTGTACGAGTAATTGCCCTTTCATCGTATTGACGTGGGTGCAGTTTGCAAAGAGGCAGAGATTACAAGGCTCGGCAAACCTTTGCACAGGGTCAAAGATTTTCAAGCAAAGACGCGGAAAAGTCAACCTTTCAACACACTGCTTCAATACACCGGGGGGAATTGCCAGACTTTTTAGCATAGCTTACTGCGTTTAATAAAGGATACGCAGCACTGGGTGGAAGACATGTAAAACATTTTTAATTCCTCCCGCACTATCGTATCAAGCTGAAATTATTTATTAGAGGTCCGTGTTCTTTTACTCAAAGATACAAACGTCAACTTCTGTCGTGGCAACTTTCTTCTGTAGAACACCGCACGATTGAGCGGAAAACAGGGTTTGTACGGGTGCTTGAAGGGGAACATTATCACCAGACCTATGTAAGGGTCAATATATACCTTGATGTTGCAGAAAAAAAAGACCATATATTTTTTTTAACCGATTGCCGAACTCTAAATGGGTGAATTTTGGCGAATAAAACGTCTTTCTAATATTCGCTCTCGGAGCGATGACGTCACGTTGTGACGTCACATCGGGAAGCAATCCGCCATTTTCTCATACACCAAGTCAAATTAGCTCTGTTATTTTCCGTTTTTTCGACTGTTTTCCGTACCTTGGAGACATCATGCCTCGTCGGAGTGTGTAACAACACGAACAGGGCCGGATTCAAGTTGCACCAGTGGCCCAAAGATGCGGAAGTGGCAAGAAATTGGACGTTTGTTCCGCACACTTTACCGACGAAAGCTATGCTACGACAGAGATGGCAAGAATGTGTGGATATCCTGCGACACTCAAAGCAGATGCATTTCCAACGATAAAGTCAAAGAAATCTGCCGCCAGACCCCCATTGAATCTGCCGTAGTGTGTGAGCAATTCAGGGACAAAGGACCTCGCTAGCACGGCAAGCAATGGCGGCACTTTGTTCCCGCAGACGAGTGAGCTAAACCCCCCTGGATGTCTTGGCTCACACCGTCCCGAAGATGATCAAGAGAAGAATATCAACCCTAGCTTCCCTGGCCTGCTGACATCAACTCCAAAACTGGACAGATCAGCTTTCAGGAAAACAGCGCGGATGAGGGTATGTCTCCAGAATATATTAATTGATGAAAATTGGGCTGTCTGCACTCTCAAAGTGCATGTTGTTGCCAAATGTATTTCATATGCTGTAAACCTAGTTCATAGTTGTTAGTTTCCTTTAATGCCAAACAAACACATAGCAATCGTTGGTTAGAAGGCGATCGCCGAATTCGTCCTCGCTTTCTCCCGTGTCGCTGGCTGTCGTGTCGTTTTCGTCGGTTTCGCTTGCATACGGTTCAAACCGATATTGCTCAATAGCTTCAGTTTCTTCTTCAATTTCGTTTTCGCTACCTGCCTCCACACTACAACCATCCGACAACATTCGTAATCTGTTGAATCGCTTAAGCCGCTGAAATCCGAGTCTGAAGCCGAGCTAATGTCGCTATAGCTTGCTGTTCTTTCCGCCATGTTTGTTTGTGTTGGTTTCACTATGTGACGTCACAGGAAAAGGTGTATATAACGATGGTTAAAATCAGGCACTTTGAAGCTTTTTTTAGGGATATTGCGTGATGGGTAAAATTTTGAAAAAAACTTCGAAAAATATAATAAGCCACTGGGAACTGATTTTTAATGGTTTTAACCATTCTGAAATTGATAATGTTCCCCTTTAAAAACCTTGAAAATGCTTGGATTTTAATGTTGTGTTTTCAAGGTTTGAAAAATGCTTGAATTTGGGGTGAAGTGCTTGTAAATGCTTGGAAATGTTCATCATATTTCTCGGCAGTCTGTCTCAATAGGCAAATTATGAAATGGAAAAACAAATAAATAAGTTTCCTTAAAAATGACAGCTACACGCTTGATCTGTTGGCTTTGCACGAGCCCTTACATTAGGTTGTTGTCATGCCAGAGCCGTATATACGACTCTGGGTCGCCCCCAAGAGGACAGTGGTGCATCGGTCCATCATGCCGGGAGGTTGTCGTTTTATTTATTTATTTTATTATTATTTTGTTCTGTCTAGCTTCTCAGGCAAATCATATAGTTGATGTAGATGCCCATATCTGCCGTACAAATTTACTTTACAAAAGAGAAGTGTGGGATACTTCTCTTGTTGCCTTATTTGTATTTGACTTTATTACAAAGTACCTGCGATGAGGTGGCGACTTGTCCAGGGTGCACCCCGCCTTCCGCCCGATTGTAGCTGAGATAGGCTCCGGCGCCCCCCGCGACCCCAAAAGGGAATAAGCGGTAGAAAATGGATGGATGGATGGAAGTACAATACAACACAATATAATCCTCAGAGAACATAAAACATGTATTTACTACTGAAATAACTTTCCATTTAACTAAATAATACAGCACAAACATATTTACCATATAGGCCTGATAAAGTGCTAGCAGGCTAACTATTAGCAGGCTAACTATTAGCATGCTAACGTTTAGCATAATAACTTCAAAAAGCGTCATATCAAAATCATAGTCAGAGTACAGAAAATGATTGCTTTTAGGTTACCTCATTGGCTGCATTCACTCAAAGGGTGAATAAAGTTGTTTGGGTGGTTACACTGCCAACTTGAAAGGGACCTTGTTTTCCTGTGACACAGTGTAGCAGTGTGCATCAATCATTAACGTCCCACACCACAACATGTACAGAGCAAACATTGGTTCCGCCGTCGAATCAACCCAACATTATGAATAGAATCATTTATGCACTTCACAAAATATGTGTACAACCACAACACTTGAAAAACATGAAATTACTTAAAGTGTCTCTTCTGGATTGCGATTTTATATTCCAGAAAAGGTGTTACAAATCATAGATGTGTGCTGCTTTTTCAACAACATTGCGCCAAGGTTGGAGAACATAAAAACATGAATGTGGAGGGAAATGAGTCTTTCCATGGGCACTTAATGCCGGTAATACATGTAAAATCCTCATTTAAATACCCAAAAGTATGGCATTTGGTTAGTGTACCGGATTCGATACCTACACTATATTGCTAAAAGTATTGGGCCACCTGCCTTGACTCACATATGAACTTGAAGTGCCATCTCATTCCTATCCCATAGGGTTCAATATGATATCGGTCCACCTTTTGCAGCTATTACAGATTCAACTCTTCTGGGAAGTGTTGCGTTTTGGACCAGTTGTTCCTCCCAGGGAATTCAAGTCACAAGTCGCTCCCAAGCTCTTTACGACACTTAAAGCTGAGTAGAAAAACCACCAGAGACAGAATAGGTATTTTGTAATATATTTGCAAAGCTTTGTAAATACATTGAGACCAGTCCAGCATAGAACATTCAATCGCGCCACCAAGATGGTCTGCCCCCCCTTGAAAAACCCTCTCCCCTCTTAAGTCTCTCTTCCTCCCACCCTCGCAGTCTTGTCCCTCCAGCCAAAACACATGCCTATTGTCCTCCGCACCTGGACATAAGGCTAGATAAGAGAAAGGAGTATCTCTCTTTCTTACATTCCTCACTCAAGGTTTAAGCACACAGTAATTGCAGACAACCAAAAGACCACAATTGGAAGAAAACACTAGCTGTTTTGTAATATGATTATGAAATGAAAAGAAGTAACACTTAAATACGGATATATGTAAATATCTGCCTCCGACAGAAGGCTGTCCACAAGGTTGCAGATTGCGTTCATAGGAATTTTCAACCATTCTTACAAAAGCGCATTGGTGAGGTCACACACTGATGTTGGTCGAGAAGGCCTGGCTTTTTAGTCTCCTTTCTAATTCATCCCAAAAGGTGTTCTATCGGGTTCGGGTCAGGACTCTGTGCAGGCCAGTCAAGTTCATCCACACCAGACTCTGTCATCCATGTCTTTATGGACCTTGCTTTGTGCACTGGTGGAGGAAGGGGCCCGCTCCAAACTGTTCCCACAAGTTTGGGAGCATTGAATTGTGAAAAAAATGTTTTGGTATCCTGGAGCATTTAAAGTTCATTTTACTGGAACTGGGCTTGGCCCAACTCCTGAAAAACAACTCCACACCATAATTCCTCCTCCACCAAATTTCACACTCGGCACAATGCAGTCCGAAATGTACCGTTCTCCTAGGAACCTAGGAGAATCCATCAGATTGCCAGATGGAAAAGCGTGATTCGTCACTCCAGAGAACGCCTCTCCACTGCTCTAGACTCCAGAGGCGACGTGCTTTACACCACTGCATGCCACCCTTTGCATTGGACTTGGTGATGCATGGCTTAGATGCAGCTGCTCGGCCATGGAAACCCATTCCATGAAGCTCTCTGCGTACTGTATGTGGGCTAATTGGAAGGTCACATGAAGTTTGGAGCTCTGTAGCAACTGACTGTGCAGAAAGTCTTTGCACTATGCGCTTCAGCATCCGCTGACCCCTCTCTTGTCAGTTTACGTGGCCTACCCCTTCATGGCTAAAACTAAAAGACATTATTAGTGATGTTCAAAGTTAGAAATAAAGTTCTTCCAAAGGACTTACAAAAGTTATTTGTGTTCACGTCGGAAGATGAGAACCACAGAAGGCCGTATGACTTTAAACATCCAAGAGTGCGAACAAGTTTGAAGCAAATGTGATTATCTGTTGCTGGTGTGAAAGCATGGAATTCTTTAGACAAAGACTTAAGAAGTTGCAAGAATATTTTTGAATTTAAGAGGAGCTACAAAAAGAGACAACTGGAATTATATCAAACTGATTTTTGATTTTGATTTATTGGAACGTGTCATTTTGAAAATGCTTAAACGGAAATTAAAAGTATGTTGGAGTTCGGGTGTTGGTGGAGGGAGCAGTGATAAAGTCATCTAAATAATTTGTGTTAAAAAGGGGGCGGATAAATATAAAAATAGTATTCTTCCATCTGCTCCTTTCTGATTATAAGAAACAAAAAAACAATGAAAGTGTCAACTGTATATGGCTTGTATATATGCATTTTCATGAAAGGAATAAAAAGAAATGATGATGATGGCTGAGTTGCTGTTGTTCCCAAACGCTTCCATTTTCTTATAATAAAGTTGACTTTGGAATATTTAGGAGCGAGGACATTTCACGACTGGATTTGTTGCACAGGTGGCATCCTATGACAGTTCCAACGCTGGAAATCACTGAGCTCCTGAGAACAGTCTCCATTGCTAAGTGCTTGATTTTATACACCTGTGGCCGGGCCAAGTGATTAGGACACCTGATTCTGATCATTTGCATTGGTGGCCAAATACTTTTGGCAATATAGTGTATCAGTGACGTGCGGTGAGGCTGATGGCTGGTGAGGCACTGACTTCATCACAGTCAGATTTACAAACATATGAACCCTAAAGAGTATCTTATTCACCATTTGATTGGCAGCAGTTAACGGATTATGTTTAAAAGCTCATACCAGCATTCTTCCCTGCTTGGCACTCAGCATCAAGGGTTGGAATTGGGGGTTAAATCACCAAAAATGATTCCCGGGCGCGGCACCGCTGCTGCCCACTGCTCCCCTCACCTCCCAGGGCGTGAACAAGGGGATGGGTCAAATGCAGAGGACACATTTCACCACACCTAGTGTCTGTGTGACAATCATTGGTACTTTAACTTAACTTTAACTTTACACATACAAACTGTAGCACACAAAAAAGCACATTTAATAAAAAAAAAAACGTTATTATGGTCTTACCTTTATGTAATATATTGGGTTGGAGGCAATAACCAGGCGAGGTGATGAAGTACGTCTCTTTCCTGTAGACTTCAGAACAGACTCAACACACTTGACGTCAGGTGCGCAACACCACGTAAATCGTTGGCCAACCAAAAAGTAACCACAGTACGCTATAGCCAACATTAACCAGGAGATGGCAACAGACAAACATAGATCACTCTATTACATTACTCCCCTTTTAGAAATGTAGAAGTTACTCAATAGAAATAAACAACCCAACCAAAAAAATGCAGCAGCTCAATAAGAAGCCAAAAAGTGCAAAAACAAGAATGTTCGTGTTGTAGGAGTTGTGAATGAATGAAATATGAAATCCGTGCTGCAGTCTGCAGGTGTACCTAATGTTGTGGCCCTGCAGTCATTCACAACTCCTCCAACACGAACATTATTGTTTTTGCACTTTTGGCTTCTTATTAAATAACTGTTTTAAATAGATTCAATCTTGCACGTGGAAAGTTTAAGTGTGGGCATTAGTTGATATAACCCTCCCATCGGGGGGTGCATTCTACGGCGAGGGTGCTTATCTGTCACCAGGAGGCGGGATTACTGCGAGCCTCACACAGTGCGTCTTCGCAGCAGTTTTATGATTGCTCAGCACAAGAAATACGTTACACACATACAGTTGTTGACAAAATACACTGTACATTATATACCTCAGCTAACTAAACTATGGAAATGTATAATATAGTTCATATAGCAATACGGTCTCACTGCACAGCAGGCCAGCAGATAGCCGAGTCCGCAATCCATGGTGAGGCACAACTGAGTGACGTGCCTCAACTGGCTGCTGATCACCGCACCGTCTCTTCTCAGTATTTGAACGGCAAATGTGAAAATTCAGCGATTTTGAATAAAAATAATCTAAAACTGGTGAAGTTAAATGGAAAATAACTTTATAGTATAATCACTGGATACATTTAACAATTTAATTTTTTTTTTTTCTTTTTACATTTTTTTTTCTTTCCATGATGGCAGGTGAGGCCCCGCCGATATTTGGATCGGATCGGCTGCCGATATTTGCCAAAAATTGGGTATCGGCAAGGCATGGGAAAATGCCGATCCAGATCCAGTTTAAAAAAAAACCCCGGTCCGTGTTTTCTAACGCACCGATTTAAATAATACATTCCACTTTTCTGCTGCTCCGTAATTTCCGTTCCACATTTTCCAGCACACCTTCAACACATCCACATGTCTGTGAATTCTCACACACTTGCTTTTAGCTGCTGGCATTACACGACAGGCTCTTCTCACTCTCTCCTGTGTCTCCCTCTCACAGACAGCAGCGCACCTTCTTACACACGTCACATACTGTCACGTCATACGTCACATGCGTATACGTCCTCCCCGAGCAGAGAGGTAGCAGCATGGCTAACGTTAGCTGTGATGCTAGCGCAGCCGTGCGAGCAACGCTCCCTCTAAGGTGCTCGCCTGTGCAATTGCGCACTGTTTAAGCGTCCTCTGCGCATAGCAAATCTATGCCACGCACAAAATCTAATAAAAAAATAAGCGCATAACAATTTTCAACACACCGACACGACAGATAAAACAGTTTTCGTCATTATTGTTCAAATATTGTGACGTCTATCGAGACGCTTATCTCCATTTGGTGCCACACGTCCACACCATCAAAATGCTTAGGCAAAAATTTCCACATTAACACCGTATGAAAAAATTATTGATTTTTTTAGTTGTGATTTGCTTATCTGCATGAAAGTTTAAAAGTAGCATATATTAATGCAGTATGAAGAAGAATGTTTTAATGTAGACATGCAAGCCTTGAAAGAAAATTTTGAAAATCAAGACTACATTTCCTGCAAATGGGTGCATTTCTACCTTATATTTTAACTTTAGATTTATTCTCATATCAAACTCTTTTGGCTGTGTTTTTGACACTTACATCCGGCGCCCCCCTCCACACCCTGGATTATAAATAATGTAAATAATTAAATGTGATTATCTTGTGTGATGACTGTATTATGATGATAGTATATATCTGATAGTATGTATCTGTATCATGAATCAATTTAAGTGGACCCCGACTTAAACAAGTTGAAAAACTTATTGGGGTGTTACCATTTAGTGGCCAATTGTACGGAATATGTACTTCACTGTGCAACCTACTAATAAAAGTGTCAATCAATCAATCAAAACACATAGAATCATCATACTGCTGTGATTATATGCATCAAGTGTTCATTCAAGGCTAAGGCAAAATATCGAGATATACATTGTGTATCGCAATATGGCCTTAAAATATCGCAATATTAAACAAAGGCCATATCGCCCAGCCCTAGTTCAATGATGCCATTTCTGTTTGTCATGTATAATTTTGTCTATTTTGTGTTTATCCTTGAATAAACATGTCAGTTTCTTGTTACCAACCATTGTGTATTATTCAAACTCCCCTAATTCAGCTGGCTAGTTGTTATCAAGAGTACTAAAACCCTTTTCAACATGATTCTGACAACTAAGTAGGCGAAATAACTTTAAACTTTAATACATGCTCGGATAGGCCAGTATCGGTCAGTATAATCACTGGATACATTTAACAATTTAATTTTTTTTTTTTCTTTTTACATTTTTTTTTCTTTCCATGATGGCAGGTGAGGCGGGGCCTCACCTGATACATGATACATCGGTCAGTATCGGTATTGGATCGGAAATGCAAAAACAATATCGGTATCGGATCGGAAGTGCAAAAACCTGGATCGGGACATCCCTACTGTAGTGTATATATACTACTGTATACATCTATTTCTAGGACATTCAACAATTGTATGATGATTTTGGTCACTATAAATTTGATATGAATTTGTCATACCAATACCTCCCTGTCTAGCCTACAGTGCACAGACTGATTCACTGATTTAGTCTTTGCTTTTACATCAGTCACCATATCCCAAAGGGGAACCCTGCACTGTCACACAGAATATTGTGTGAAATGAGCAGATAGTGAGAGGGCAGAATACAATTATTGTGCCTTCAATGCTTGTCTGTGCTAACAGAAGCAACAAAAAGGGAAGCACAGGCCCTCCAAACATCTGCGGGAGATGCTTCAAACATGAGATGACTGCAAGAGATAAGTAGGAAAAGAGGTTTGGCAGAGAGATAGGAGACAGAGGTTTGTTGTCAAAGTCATTAATTGCCTTTGAGGATGGCTGCAGCCTTCATTCTTCACCCACTTGTCCCTCTTGATTTCACCACTCACCCCCACCCCGAGCACCCTCTGCCAAAAGCTTCAGTGGGCATCTCCGACTATTACAGCTGAGCAAGCGCTCGCTGCGAGCGGCCGGACTAAAGAGAAGTGACGTGGCTGTCTGAGGGAAAGGTTGCGAGCTCCGAGGACAAAGTGGGAGGCAGAGTGAAAGCAAAGTGTGAAAACAGATGAGCTCGAGCAAAAAAAGGAGTGGGGGACAAATGTGTGAATGTTAATTCCTATATACCGTATTTTTCGGACTATAAGTCGCAGTTTTTTTCATAGTTTATGAGAGTTGCATAATATGTTTTTCCTTCTTTATTATGCATTTTCGGCAGGTGCGACTTATACTCCGAAAAATATGGTATATCACTATTTCCTTTGCACCAAAATAAACAAGGAAGTTCTTTAAGAAAAGTGTGATATTTATTAAAATGTTACCCCGAAAGGGACAAGCGGTAGAAAATGGATGGAATATTTGTTTTTAAATGTCAATGAGTTAATTGCTGTAGTGGCTGCTGGTGCTGCACAAGCATACTTGCCAACCCTCCCGGATTTTCCGGGAGACTCCCGAAATTCAGCGCCTCTCCCGAAAACCTCCCGGGACAAATTTTCTCCCGAAAATCTCCCGAAATTCAGGCGGAGCAGGAGGCCACGCCCCCTCCAGCTCCATGCGGACCTGAGTGACGTGTCGACAGCCTGTTTTCACGTCCGCTTTCCCACAATATAAACAGCGTGCCTGCCCAAACACGTTATAACTGTAGAATTATGGAGGGCGAGTTCTTGGTTTCTTATGTGGGTTTATTGTTAGGCAGTTTCATTAACGTCCTACCTGCACGGTAACAACACACAACAACAGCAGTCACGTTTTCGTCTACCGTAAAGCAGTTTGTCTGCCGTAAACAGCAATGTTGTGACACTCTTAAACAGGACAATACTGCCATCTACTGTACATGCATATGTGGCAATAACATCTAGGGCTTTTAGAGAGTGCAGTGCACAGCTGCGCACACATCAAGGAGACAAAGCAGAATGCATCATCAGAGAGGGTGTTCAGCATGGTTAAAAAAATAGTGACAGAGAATAGAACAAGGATGGACAATTCAACCCTTAACTTAACAATGAGTAGATGAGTGTTATGTGTGTGTATATGTGTAAATAAATGAACACTGATATTCAAGTATTTCTCTTATTTATATATATATATATATATATATATATATATATATATATATATATATATATATATATATATATATATATACACACACAGGTAAAAGCCAGTAAATTAGAATATTTTGAAAAACTTGATTTATTTCAGTAATTGCATTCAAAAGGTGTAACTTGTACATTATATTTATTCATTGCACACAGACTGATGCATTCAGATGTTTATTTCATTTAATTTTGATGATTTGAAGTGGCAACAAATGAAAATCCAAAATTCCGTGTGTCACAAAATTAGAATATTACTTAAGGCTAATACAAAAAAGGGATTTTTAGAAATGTTGGCCAACTGAAAAGTATGAAAATGAAAAATATGAGCATGTACAATACTCAATACTTGGTTGGAGCTCCTTTTGCCTCAATTACTGCGTTAATGCGGCGTGGCATGGAGTCGATGAGTTTCTGGCACTGCTCAGGTGTTATGAGAGCCCAGGTTGCTCTGATAGTGGCCTTCAACTCTTCTGCGTTTTTGGGTCTGGCATTCTGCATCTTCCTTTTCACAATACCCCACAGATTTTCTATGGGGCTAAGGTCAGGGGAGTTGGCGGGCCAATTTAGAACAGAAATACCATGGTCCGTAAACCAGGCACGGGTAGATTTTGCGCTGTGTGCAGGCGCCAAGTCCTGTTGGAACTTGAAATCTCCATCTCCATAGAGCAGGTCAGCAGCAGGAAGCATGAAGTGCTCTAAAACTTGCTGGTAGACGGCTGCGTTGACCCTGGATCTCAGGAAACAGAGTGGACCGACACCAGCTGGACTGCTGCTGAGTGGTCCAAAGTCATGTTTTCTGACGAAAGCAAATTTTGCATTTCCTTTGGAAATCGAGGTCACAGAGTCTGGAGGAAGACAGGAGAGGCACAGGATCCACGTTGCCTGAAGTCTAGTGTAAAGTTTCCACCATCAGTGATGGTTTGGGGTGCCATGCCATCTGCTGGTGTCGGTCCACTCTGTTTCCTGAGATCCAGGGTCAACGCAGCCGTCTACCAGCAAGTTTTAGAGCACTTCATGCTTCCTGCTGCTGACCTGCTCTATGGAGATGGAGATTTCAAGTTCCAACAGGACTTGGCGCCTGCACACAGCGCAAAATCTACCCGTGCCTGGTTTATGGACCATGGTATTTCTGTTCTAAATTGGCCCGCCAACTCCCCTGACCTTAGCCCCATAGAAAATCTGTGGGGTATTGTGAAAAGGAAGATGCAGAATGCCAGACCCAAAAACGCAGAAGAGTTGAAGGCCACTATCAGAGCAACCTGGGCTCTCATAACACCTGAGCAGTGCCAGAAACTAATCGACTCCATGCCACGCCGCATTAACGCAGTAATTGAGGCAAAAGGAGCTCCAACCAAGTATTGAGTATTGTACATGCTCATATTTTTCATTTTCATACTTTTCAGTTGGCCAACATTTCTAAAAATCCCTTTTTTGTATTAGCCTTAAGTAATATTCTAATTTTGTGACACACGGAATTTTGGATTTTCATTTGTTGCCACTTCAAATCATCAAAATTAAATGAAATAAACATTTGAATGCATCAGTCTGTGTGCAATGAATAAATATAATGTACAAGTTACACCTTTTGAATGCAATTACTGAAATAAATCAAGTTTTTCAAAATATTCTAATTTACTGGCTTTTACCTGTATATATATATATATACATATATATATATATATATATATATATATATATATATATATTTTTTTTTTTTTCGGACAATAAGTCGCAGTTTTTTTCATAGTTTATGAAAGTTGCATAATGTTTTTGTCCTTCTTTATTATGCATTTTCGGCAGGTGCGACTTGTACTCCGGTGCGACTTATACTCCGAAAAATACGGTATGTCACTATTTCCTTTGCACCAAAATAAACAAGGAAGTTCTTTAAGAAAAGTGTGATATTTATTAAAATGTTACCCCGAAAGGGACAAGCGGTAGTAAATGGATGGAATATTAGTTTTTAAATGTCAATGAGTTAATTGCTGTAGTGGCTGCTGGTGGCAGGAGCTCTGTGCTTTTGTGTCATCCTTTTGTGTTCCTGGTGTTTCCCTCTTGTTTTCATGTGTTTTTTTTTTTTTTTGCCCACATACTGTGTTTCTTTTTAAAGCATATTCTACAACATCGTTGACCTAAATTAAGCATTTTGAATGTAATTGAATTATATTTATATAGCGCTTTTCTCTAGTGACTCAAAGCGCTTTCACATAGTGAAACCCAATATCTAAGTTACATTTAAACCAGTGTGGGTGGCACTGGGAGCAGGTGGGTAAAGTGTCTTGCCCAAGGACACAACAGCAGTGACGAGGATGGCGGAAGCGGGGATCGAACCTGTAACCCTCAAGTTGCTGGCACGGCCAACCGAGCTATACCGCCCCATATTCATTTAGCCTATGCTATGCTCAAGCATAGCATCGGCTAAATGAACCAACAATATCAATACTACAGTAGTATTGGTTAGAGATGTCCGATGATGGCTTTTTTGTCCAACTCTTAATTAACGATTCCGATATCAACCGATAACGATATATACAGTCGTGGAATTAACACTATATTATGCCTAATTTTGTTGTGATGCCTCGCTGGATACATTAAACAATGTAACAAGGTTTTCCAAAATAAATCAACTCAAGTTATGGAGACAAAAATGCCCAACATGGCACTGCCATATTTATTATTGAAGTCACAAAGTGCATTATTTTTGTTTAACATGCCTCAAAACAGCAGCTTGGAATTTGGGACATGCTCTCCCTGAGAGAGCATGAGGAGGTTCAGGTGGGCGGGGTTGAGGTGGGAGGGGGGGGGGGTGTATATGGTAGTGTCCCAGAATAGTTAGTGCTGCTGGGTATTTGTTCTGTTGTGTTTATGTTGTGTTACGGTGCGGATGTTCTCCCGAAATGTGTTTGTCATTCTTGTTTGGTGTAGGTTCACAGTGTGGCGCATATTTGCAACAGTGTTAAAGTTGTCTATACGGCCATCCTCAGTGTGACCTGTATGGCTGTTGACCAAATATGCCTTGCATTCACTTGTGTGTGTGTGAGAAAAGCCGTAGATATTATGTGACTGGGCCGGCAAGCAAAGGCAGTGCCTTTAAGGTTTATTGCCGCTCTGTACTTCTCCCTACGTCCGGCGTTTTAAAAAGTCATACATTTTACTTTTTGAAACCGATACCGATAATTTCCGACATTACATTTTAAATTTTTTTATCGGCCGATAATATCAGCAGTCTGATATTATCGGACATCTCTAGTATTGATCACTAGATGGGACCAAACCAAACGCGCCGATTCCTGCTTGCTGGTTGGCTCAGCCACAGACAGCATTACAATATTGGTTTAAAAGTGACTATGTGGGCGTTATTTCACGTCTGGGAGGCTCTAAGAATGTTGACAATGTATTTAAAAGGTCGTAAACAGTTTTTATTATGTTCCAGCAATATTTGATTTATAAAAAAAACTATTAATATTTCTACGAAATGTGGACGTATATATGATTTTTCTTTTTTGCATATAAAAATGTGGCTGTATGTACTTTTGATGACGAGCCATACAAGATGCTGCAGTTTGTCTGGTGTCGAAAATCCTCCCAGCACAGGTTTTCAAGTCACTTTCTGTTGCTATGCACGCCTGGTCGAACGTGCACAACCTTGGTTAAGTTGCAAGAGGGACTAAATGCGGCTTTACAGGAACACTTAGATATGACTTCCATCAGTCACTGTGGAAAAAAAGGAGAAGAGGTGTGAGACTGGCAGACAGTTAAGCATGAATTCACTTTTTACTGACATTTTGAAGCGTGCATTTTTTTTTTTTTCCTATTGGGAATCCTCGTGACTCACACGTCTCAAGGAGGAATGTGTCGGCAAATTTCTCATTCCTAATCCCAGAGTGGTAGCACCATACTTCCTTCAATGGTGTCCAGAGAGAGTCTCCATTTGAGAGGAGGCGTTTTTTTGTTTTTGACTAGTGATGTGCAGATCGATACTGAAATATCGATATCGGCAATACCATATCGTTATGCTCTAGTATGGATCCTCCAATCAAAATATCAATACTTTTGATACTTTAGTCCAGGGGTGCCCAAAGATTTTCCACCACGGGCCGCATATGAAAAAGTCAAAGCCTAGATTGATATTTTTTTTTTTTACTAAAAAAAATAAAAATTTAAAACAGATATTGCATTAGCTTTGTATTATTGGTCATTGAGTACATGTATATCTACATCCTGAAAATATGCAAACAAAACTGTGTTTAGATACTTGATACTTCAAACTTGCATAAATAAATATTAAGGAATATATCATAACTTGACTTCTGAGAGTTTCAAAAATGTAATGAATAAAATGCTAAAGTTGTTGATAAACAAGCAATTATTTGAATAATTAAATATGGTCATTTTAAATGAATTATTATGATAATTTAAAATCAATTATGTCAAATATATTTATTTTAATGTATAATTCTATGGCTGGATGTAATAAGGAGTCACAAAAAAATACAAATAAAAATACAATTAATTTTGATGTTTTTAGCAAAATATAGTAAAAATGTATTTCGTTTTTTTGTTTTTTTTAATTAATAAATATATTTATTTTTAGGTAAGATAAACATAATAATACAATTTATCTCTAGTCTGGATGATTTAGTTCTTGTCACCCTGTTGTCCTCCCGTCATGAAAAAAGACTGTCCTCACTCAGGTCCACATGAAGCTGGAGGGGGCGTGGCTTCCAGCTCCGGCTGAAAATCGGGAGATTTTCGGGAGAATATTTGTCCCGGGAGGTTTTCGGGAGAGGCGCTGAATTTCGGGAGTGTCCCGGAAAATTCGGGAGGGTTGGCAAGTATGGTCGTGGTTAGCACCTTGCATGGCAGCTCCCGCCATCAGTGTGTGAATGTGTGTGTGAATGGATGAATGTGGAAATAGTGTCAAAGCGCAGTGAGTACCTTGAAGGTAGAAAAGCGCTATAAAAGTATAACCCATTTACCATTTTACCATTTTTTTGTTACATTTTTACTCCCCCCCATGTAATAATTTCCTATAAATAATACGGTTGTTTAACTGCAAAACCTAGTGTGTCAAAAATTCTGCCTGTGTGAAAATAATGTTCTGTTACACATGTCCCTGTGTTGTAATTTTTCAAATTAAATCATAAATTATTATTGTATTTCTTAATTTCCTGACTAAACTTTGCTTAGATTTTAATTATATTGTGTTTTTACTTTGAGAGCTTCTAGTATTATTGATAAGGGGTTTCTATCAATCAATCAATCAATCAATCAATCAATCAATCAAAGTTTACTTATATAGCCCTTAATCACAAATGTCTCAAAGGGCTGCACAAGCATACTTGCCAACCCTCCCGGATTTTCCGGGAGACTCCCGAAATTCAGCGCCTCTCCCGAAAACCCCACAAAATTCAGGCGGAGCTGGAGGCCACGCCCCCTCCAGCTCCATGCGGACCTGAGTGACGTGTCGACAGCCTGTTTTCACGTCCGCTTTCCCACAATACAAACAGCGTGCCTGCCCAATCACGTTATAACTGTAGAATGATCGAGGGCGAGTTCTTGGTTTCTTATGTGGGTTTATTGTTAGGCAGTTTCATTAACGTCCTCCCAGCGCGGTAACAACACCCAACAACAGCAGTCACGTTTTCGTCTACCGTAAAACAGTTTGTCTGCCGTAAACAGCAATGTTGTGACACTCTTAAACAGGACAATGCTGCCATCTACTGTACATGCATATGTGGCAATAACATCTAGGGCTTTTAGAGAGTGCAGTGCACAACTGCGCACACATCAAGGAGACGAAGCAGAATGCATCATCAGAGAGGGTGTTCAGCATGGTTAGAAAAATAGTGACAGAGAATAGAACAAGGATGGACAATTCAACCCTTAACTTAACAATGAGTAGATGAGTGTTATGTTAAAGTTAAAGTTAAAGTACCAATGATTGTCACACACACACTAGGTGTGGCGAAATTATTCTCTGCATTTGACCCATCACCCTTGATCACCCCCTGGGAGGTGAGGGGAGCAGTGGGCAGCAGCGGTGGCCGCGCCTGGGAATCATTTTTGGTGATTTAACCCCCAATTCCAACCCTTGATGCTGAGTGCCAAGCAGGGAGGTAATGGGTCCCATTTTTGTAGTCTTTGGTATGACTCGGCCGGGGTTTGAACTCACAACCTACCAATCTCAGGGCGGACACTCTAACCACTAGGCCACTGAGTAGGTAGGCCACTGAGTAGGTGTGTGTATATGTGTAAATAAATGAACACTGATATTCAAGTATTTCTCTTATTTATATATATATATATATATATATATATATATATATATATATATATATATATATATATATATATATATATATATATATATATAAAATAAAATAAATATATATATAGCTAGAATTCACTGAAAGTCAAGTATATATATATATATATATATATATGAAATACTTGACTTGGTGAATTCTAGCTGTAAATATACTCCTCCCCTCTTAACCACGCCCCCGCCCCAACCACGCCCCCGACCACAACCCCCCCACCCACCTCCCGAAATCGGAGGTCTCAAGGTTGGCAAGTATGTGCACAAGCCACAACGACATCCTTGGCTCAGATATCACATCAGGGCAAGAAAAAAAACTCAACCCAATGGGAGCAACGTGGAACCCTGGAAGAGACGGTAGATGTGGGTGACTGTTGCAATGGATGCCGAGTAATTACGGTTGACCACAGCACTTTCCTCCAGAAGTTCTTATCATCTTATCATCTTGTCAGATGAAACAAAAATTGAGCTGTTTGGCCACAATACCCAGCAATATGTTTGGAGGAGAAAAGGTGAGGCCTTTAATCCCACGAACACCAATTCCTACCGTCAAGCATGGTGGTGGTAGTATTATGCTCTGGTTCTGTTTTGCTGCCAATGGAACTGGTGCTTTACAGAGAGTAAATGGGACAATGAAAAAGGAGGATTACTTCCAAATTCTTCAGGACAACCAAAAATCATCAGCCCGGAGGTTGGGTCTTGGGCGCAGTTGGGTGTTCCAACAGGACGATGACCCCAAACACACGTCAAAAGTGGTAAAGGAATGGCTAAATCAGGCTAGAATAAGGTTTTAGAATAGCCTTCCCAAAGTCCGGACTTAAACGTGTGGACTATGCTGAAGAAACAAGTCCATGTCAGAAAACCAACACATTTAGCTGAACTGCACCAATTTTGTCAAGAGGAGTGGTGAAAAAATTCAACCAGAAGCTTGCCAGAAGCTTGTGGATGGCTACCAAAAGCGCCTTATTGCATTGAAACTTGCCAAAGGACATGTAAGCAAATATTAACATTGCTGTATGTATACTTTTGACCCAGCAGATTTGCTCACATTTTCAGTAGACCCATAATAAATTCCTAAAAGAACCAAACTTCATGGATGTTTTTTGTGACCGACAAGTATGTGCTCCAATCACTCTATCACAGAAAAATAAGAGTTGTAGAAATTATTGGAAACTCAAGACAGCCATGACACGACTGTATGTGAGAGTCCAGTCCATAGTGGGGCCAGCAGGTGATCCTCTTGCATGTAGACAAGTCGGGGCGTAGAGACGAAACCGAACGATGCATAAGAAGTTGTCCACCCCCAGGTCCCGACTTCATGCGAAGGTCCAGTCCATTGGGAGGCCAGCAGGGGATCATCTTTTAAAATGTCAGCTTTTTCTCATTACATTCCGATTTTTTTCGTCTTTTTTCTTACATTTTTACTGTTTATTTTTTAGATATAAACGTTATCTATCCCGGACAAGCCCCCAATTTATGTTACGCTGACTAACTAAAGCTATTTAATTAGCATAAACCAAAAACCTACTTACCTACTCTAGCCAAAGAGGGGTCCAAAACATACAAGGGTGACAACCACCACTAAGCCTAGTGTCTCTACACACAAACAAATCCTACGTGTGTAGTAGTGATGGGTCCGGCAACACCGATGCATCGGCGCATGCGTCGAGCTCATAGAGCAAAACCCTGCGCGTACCGCTTTTAGAAAGTCATGTGACCGATCATGAGCTGTTTTGGTCACGTGACCGATACGCAAACTGTGTCGCACTGACGCCTCCTCTGTGCCCTGTGAGCGTGTCTTTTCTACAGCCGGAGAAATAATAACTAAGAAGAGAAATCGTCTAAAATGTAATACGTCAGAAAAACTTTTTTTTTATTTATTTTTTTATAAAAATGTGTAAAAAAATAAAATTAAAAAAATTCCCAGACCACAATCATCCACAACACGTTCTCTTAGATTTCCATGTTATGATACATGTTCACATTATTTATTGACTGTATCTAAAAAAGATAAAAATATATTTTTATTTAAATGAAGATATGAAATAATCCTAAATGAAATACAATGACTTGGTTTATATTATTGTATATACTAGGGCAGGGGTCACCAACGCGGTGCCCGCGGGCACCAGGTAGCCCGTAAGGACCAGATGAGTTGCCCGCTTGCCTGTTCTAAAAATAGCTCAAATAGCAGCACTTACCAGTGAGCTGCCTCTATTTTTCAAATTTTATTTATTTACTAGCAAGCTGGTCTCGCTTTGCTCGACATTTTTAATTCTAAAAGAGACAAAACTCAAATAGAATTTGAAAATCCAAGAAAATATTTTAAAGACTTTGGTCTTCACTTTCACCGCTACCACTTGCTTCAATCAAGTGGTAGCGGTAGAAACAAGATGGCGCCGGTGTGTCTGGCTCGCCGCTTGTCTATGATCACTATTGTCTGTTTTGTGGTTATGTTGACGTGTGTTTCGAGGACCATCGACTCACTTCTAGTGTATGAACGCCAGGAGTTGTTGAGGATTGGGGAGTCAGTACAGTCATGTGAACTTTACAATGCAAGAGACCCGGATTCATGTTTCCATGCTAACCTACCTGAGTGCTTCCGTCGGGTGAACGCGCCGCTGCCCAGGAAGCGGAAACGCCGAGGAGTACGATCCGGCCGACTGCTAAAGGTGAAAGCTTGGCTGGCACTGTATCCTGACGCAGTGAGGTCCTCGGCAATTCCCCGGGAGTACAGCGACTGTTTTGGTCGCTATTTGTCACGCCGCGCGCTTCGGCTGGTCGGGTCTTGGTTGGTGCCAATCATCGGACAGCGGGAGGATCCCTGCGCGCTGCGCCCTCTTCGCTCGTCTCACCCGGGCTCAGGTGGCGTGTCCCTGGCTAATCTTCGGTCGCTGAGCTGGGCACCGTACGTGGCTACAACAACGTCTACGAGGTGTGCACTTGTGAATGCGAGATCCGTGATGAACAAGACTTTCGTTCTTCAGGACTTTTTCTCATCATGCTCTTTGGATATACTGTTCTTGACAGAAACCTGGATCGGCACCGGTGAGTCTGCTGCTTTTTCAGAGCTATTACCTCCAGACTGTACTTTCATTAACACGCCGAGAACAAGCGGTCGTGGCGGGGGTTTAGCTATTGTTTTAAAGGAAAGCGTTCATCACAAGGTGATCGTGGAGTGGTCTTTTCCCTCCTTTGAACTGAGCTGTTTCGAGCTGCGACAGACTGATCCAGTATTTTGTGCTGTGATCTACAGACCACCAAAGCACAACAAAGATTTTATTAAGGACTTTTCGGACTTCATTGCTTTTAGTCTGGTGCGCTACGACAAGATTTTAATCGTCGGGGATTTTAATGTACACGTTTGTTGTCCTTCTAAACCCATGGCCGGAGAGTTTTTGGACTTGATCGAAGGTTTTAATTTGGCTCAGCATGTTACTGGCCCAACGCATGTACACGGACACACTTTAGACCTTGTACTGTCTTATGGTTTTAATGTTGACAATGTCGTTGTTGGTGATGCTGTGTTTTCCGATCATAGTCCTGTTATGTTCAATTTAAGTTTGGACCCTGATGTAAAACCGCCTGCCGTGCGTCATGAGCGTGTTATTAGAACTGACACTGCAGCCGCCTTTTCTCCTTTGTTCACTGTGTCTATGCAGAATATATCACACTCTGCAGACACTGAACAATTAATGTGCTCTTTTATTTCCACATGTTCTGAGATTCTGGACAGTATAGCGCCCCTCAGAGCTATACGTCCAAAGTCAAAACAGGAGCCTTGGCTCAATGAAACCACACGCACAGCTCGGCGTGAGTGGCGAAGGGCGGAGCGTAAGTGGAAAAGGGACCACTTGGAGGTCTCTTATCAAATTTTAAAAGAAAGCTGTCAGAACTATCAAAGTGTGGTTAAAGCTGAAAAAACTAAATATTTGTCAGACTTAATTTCAAATAGTATCAACAAGCCACGTGTTCTTTTTAAATCTATTAGTTCTGTTCTTAATCCGAATCCAGCCACTTCACTAGAGATGACAAGGGAAACTTGTGAAAAATTTCTCTCCTTTTTTAACGACAAGGTTGCTACTATTCGGGCAAATCTTTCTCCTTCTCCATTTAGTTTCAATGTGGCCACTCGGTGCTCGGCTGTGTTTTGTCAGTTTGAGCCTGTGTCCATGCCTGAGCTTACAGGAATAGTCGACAAATTAAAACCCTCGTCCTGTCCCACAGACCCAGTCCCCCCTCGCTTTTTTAAAGAAGTTTGGGACTCTATTGACTTATCTGTTAGGGACATCATCAACAGCAGCTTGATTTCTGGCAGTGTGCCCTCTTTTTGTAAAGGAGCTGTTGTTGAGCCTTTGATCAAAAAAACAGGTCTTGATCCTACAAGTTTGTCAAATTATCGGCCCATTTCTAAATTACCTTTTGTGTCAAAAATTTTGGAGAAATGTGTTTTGGCGCAACTACAACCTTTTTTAGATGAAAATAGCACTTTAGATCCATTTCAGTCTGGATACAAAGCTTTGCACAGTACTGAATCTGCACTTTTAAAGGTTTTTAATGATTTGCTTTTAATATCTGATTCTGGCAGCTCTGCCATTTTAGTGCTTTTAGATCTTACAGCTGCCTTTGACACAGTCGACCACACAATTCTTTTAGATCGCCTGAGAGACTGTGTGGGTGTCAGGGGGACTGCATTAGAGTGGTTTAGATCCTACCTGTCAGAAAGGTCTTTCTCTGTCAGGCTGGGGGACGCCACTTCTTCTTCTGCTCCGCTTTACTGTGGTGTCCCCCAGGGATCTATTCTAGGCCCCATCCTGTTTGCACTGTACCTTCTTCCTCTTGGAGAGATTTTTAAGAGGCATGGAGTGTTTTATCACTTTTATGCAGACGACTGCCAAATTTATATGCCTATTTCAAAAAGCCACGGCCCCCTGACACTCCTTCTCAACTGTCTATGCGACGTCAAGGCTTGGTTAGCCCAGAATTTTTTAATAATGAATGAGGGAAAAACGGAAATTTTAGTGTTTGGTCCGGCCCTCACTGACTTGGGACCATTGCAAAATTATGTGCGTCCCAAAGTCACCAGCCTTGGCGTCACTATAGACAGCGATTTTAAACTTGACAAACAAGTCAATGGCGTTTTAAAATCGTGTTTTTATCATCTTCGTCTTTTAGCAAAGGTAAAACCGTTTTTATCTTTTAACCTTTTTGAACAAGTCGTGCATGCTTTTATTTCAAGTCGCCTGGACTACTGCAATGCACTTTATGCTGGCATTAGCCAAAAAGCTCTCTCCCGGTTGCAGTTAGTCCAGAATGCGGCAGCACGACTTTTAACAGGGGCCAGGAGACGCCAGCATATAACCCCAATCCTTGAGAGTTTGCACTGGCTCCCTGTTCATTTTAGAATTGATTTTAAAACCTTGCTGTTTGTTTTTAAAGCTTTACATGGACTGGCACCTCAGTATATTTCGGACCTCATCCAAACTTACAATCCTGCGCGCGCTCTGAGGTCCGAGAGCCAGCTCCAGCTCGTGGTGTCCAAGACGAGACTTAAAACCAGGGGAGACAGGGCCTTCTCTGTGGTCGGCCCTAAGCTCTGGAACACTCTGCCCCTCCATGTTCGAACTGCTCCCACAGTGGAGTGTTTTAAGTCTCGTCTTAAGACCCACTTTTATTCTCTGGCTTTTAACACTACGTGAGTTGTGTGGTCCTCTGTTGTCCTCTGTGTTTTTAAAATTTTGCTTTTGCTTTCTATTTACTGTTTTAATTGGTTTTACCCTTTGAAATTGTTTTTAATCACATTTATTTTATATTGTTTTTAATTGTGTTTAATATTGTTGTGCAGCACTTTGGAAACATTTTGTTGTTTAAATGTGCTATATAAATAAAGTGGATTGGATTGGATTCACTTGGAATAAGCGGTAGAAAATGGATGGATGGATGGATGGGTCTTCACTTGTTTAAATAAATTCATTTATTTTTTACTTTGCTTCTTATTACTTTTAGAAATACAATTTTAGAGAAAAAATACAACCTTAAAAATTATTTTAGGATTTTTAAACAAATATACCTTTTTACCTTTTAAATGTCTTCCTCTTCTTTCCTGACAATTTAAATCAATGTTCAAGTAATTTTTTATTTATTTTTTATTGTAAAGAATAATAAATATTTTAGCTTCTGTTTTTTCGACAAAGAATATTTGTGAAATATTTCTTCAAACTTACTATGATTAAAATTCAAAAAAATTATTCTGGCAAATCTAGAAAATCTGTAGAATCAAATTTAAATCTTATTTCAAAGTATTTTGAATTTCTTTTAACATTTTTGTTCTGGAAAATCTAGAAGAAATACTGATTTGTCTTTGTTAGAAATATAGCTTGGTCCAATTTGTTATATATATTCTAACAAAGTGCAGATTGGATTTTAACCAATTTAAAACATGTCATCAAAATTCTAAAATGTATCTTAATCAGGAAAAATTACTAATGATGTTCCATAAATTATTTTTTAATTTTTTCAAAAAGATTCAAATTAGCTAGTTTTTCTCTTCTTTTTGTCGGTTGAATTTTGAATTTTAAAGAGTCGAAATTGAAGATAAACTATGTTTCAAAATTGTATTTTAATTTTTTTCGTGTGTTCTCCTCTTTTAAACCGTTCAATTAAGTGTTTTTTTTTTTTTTTATCATTTATTCTCAAAAAAAACCAAAAAACCTTCCATAAAAGGAAAAAAAAATGTACGACGGAATGACAGACAGAAATACCCATTTTTTTATATATATACATTTATTTATTTAGCTATTCTTGTTTAAATCACACTTACGTGTAACTTACAAATGACAATATATTTATTTATTTAAGTGTGTATCAAACTGGTAGCCCTTCGCATTAATTAGTACCCAAGAAGTAGTTTTTGGTTTCAAAAAGGTTGGTGACCCCTGTACTAGGGCAACAATTCAGTGTCAGTTGAGTCGGTCCATAGGTTGCCTGTAGGGATTTTTAATGTCCAGCAGATGTCAGTATTTAGTGACACAGTATCAATACAGTTTTGCAATGTGTCGAAACGCTTCATGACGCCTCATCAACCCATCACTAGTGTGTAGTGTATAGAGGCCTCTGTCTAACCTTTCCCAAGACTAGGCTGCAGATACTTACAAAAGTTGAAAGGTAAAACAAAAAAGAAGACAAAAAAACAGGTGGCACAAGTTTAGCAGAGTTTAACAAAAATGATTACAAAACAAAGTAGCGCCAAAGACAAAGTAGCGTCTCTCAAAGCTCCACACAGCATGTCAGAAAAAGAACCCACCTCATCCAGTGGTGAGCAGGTGATTTTAAGCAGCAAAGGAGGATGAATGGTGAACCGGGATTGGCTGGCTGATCAACAGGTGAAATGAGGAGCAGCTGGGAACAGGAACCGGTTGATTGGCAGCAGAGGCAGTGATTGAGTGTGACCTGTACAAACAAAAGAAGAAGAAACAGAAAACAAACAAACCACCACTACGTGGAACGTAACAACAATACACAATTGATACAATTTTTAGTAGACGCTTTAAGTATATTTGCACAAAGTATTGGCTCGGCATCGCCGATACCAGCCTGAGATTTTACTTGGTATCAGAACAATGGTATCGCACATCACCAGTTTTGATGAACTCAGACATGGTGTCCTTTGGAGAAGCCAGAACTTAAGTAACATTGCAAACTACTTCAATAAGTTCTCACAAATAACTAATGTCTAGTTGCCTGGTTGGAAGCTGAAGGCAATGTAAGAAAGAGTGCTGCAGTGAAAGCCTGCCTTAAAAAGTTTGCAATTCCAATTAGCATATATCTCCCACTGCGTGCTAACAACTTTTGACAAGCACTGCCTCAATCTCTTGGCCTCGCGCCACTGCCAACATATCAGTGGCGTTTCTTAGTAAACTCATATGTTGTTGACTTATTGTTTGTTTGTGTGGATATTGACTGGAAGGGACTATATGGAGGCTTTAGGTCCATCCTGGTCAGTCGACGGGAGACTATCACGATGCGCTCAGCTGAAGAGGAGACATGCTTGCGACTTCTCGCACCGAAATTCTGGAACCCTCCACCGGCTCCCCCCGGCATGAATTAACATTTCACATCGGGAGCAGAAAGCGAGTGGCTCTGGCTCTGCTGAGGGCTCGGTGAACTCTCGTCAACTTGGCAAGCTCTGCAGGCCTACTCTCCGCCGTTTATATTTAGACGTGCACGCAAAGCCCGTGGGAGACGGTCAATGTGTCGGCCTTATTATCATCAGGACCGACAAATTGTATCACCTTTGCCGCTAACTACAAGGGGAATGTGGGCTAGTTGTCAGCGTGTCGGAATGGAAAAGTTAATGGCATCACAGTGAGGAAGAATATAGGAGTAAGTTAGCCTATGTCGAATATTTCATCCAATAACTATTCTACTGTAGCATTATTATTAGGGACCGCAATGTCCCTTTGGGACAGAGTACCCTATTGTATTTGTAAGGTTTTATTATTATTATTCCGCCGCCTCTTTGAGCTGTAATTTGACCACCTTAACATGCTTCAAAACTCACCATTTTGACACACACATTAGGACTGGCCAAAAGTGCTATCTAATAAAAAAACCAAACCCCAAAACTCAAAATTGCGCTCTAGCGCCACCTCGGAAAAAACACAGACAAAATAGCTTGTAACTTCCGGTAGGAATGTCGTAGAGACATGAAACGAAAACCTCTATGTAGGTCTGACTTAGACCTATATTTCATACATTAATTTCTTTCAGCAAAAATCAACAGGAAGTTGGCAATTCCCCCTCCAAAACAAAAGTGTAGTAAAACAGTCACTTTTGCCTCTTTGAGCCGTAATTTGACCCCTTTAACATGCTTCAAAACTCACCAAACTGGACACACACATCAGGACTGGCAAAAATTGCGATCTAATAAAAAACCCAACCCCAAAACTCTAAATTGCACTCTAGCGCCCCCTAGGAAGAAAACACAGACACAACTGCTCCTAGGAAGAAAACTCAGACACAACTGCCTGTAACTTCCAGTAGGAATGTCGTAGAGACATGAAACAAATACGTCTATGTAGGTCTTACTTAGACTTACATTTCATATATTGACAACCCCCAGCAAAAATCTACAGGAAGTTTGCAATTCCCCCTTCAAAACAAAAGTTTTGTAAAAACCGGTCACCTTTTTTCAGACATTATCTCCTCTGAGCGCGTTTGTCGTGTCGGTTTCAAACTAGCACAGGAGAGAGATTGAACGCTTCTGATTAAAAGTTGACGAAAGAGTTTTAATTACTGCTCCGGTTTGGATTTTATGTGCCGTCAAAGTCGGGCCCGTCCATCGCTGCTTGCAGCTTTAATTATTATTATTATTATTATTATTAGGGACCGAGTCCCTTTGGGACAGAGGACCCTATTGAATTTCTAGCGTTTTATTATTATACCGCCGCCTCTTTGAGCTGTAATTTGACCCCCTTAACATGCTTCAAAACTCACCAAATTAGACACACACATCAGGACTGGCAATAATTGCGATCTAATAAAAAAAAATTAAAAAAAATTAAAATTGCGCTCTAGCGCCCCCTAGGAAGAAAACACAGACAAAACTGCCTTTAACTCCCAGTAGGAATGTCGTAGAGACATGAAACAAAAACCTCTATGTAGGTCTCACTTAGACCTAGATTTCATACACTGACACCCCCCAGCAAAAATCAACAGGAAGTTTGCAATGCCCCCTTCAAAACAAAAGTTGAGTAAAAACAGTCACCTTTTTTCAAACATTATCTCCTCTGAGCGCGTTTGTTGTGTCGGCTTCAAAATAGCACAGGAGAGAGATTGAACCCTTCTGATTAAAAGTTGATGAAAGAGTTTTAATTACTGCTCCGGTTTAGATTTTATGAGCCCTCAAAGTCGGTCCCGTCCATCGCTGCTTGCAGCTGTAATTATTATTATTATTGTTATGATAATAAAAAGTGCATAGAGGCAAGGATTAGTGATTTAGAAGTAGCTAAAACACTGCCGACTGGGAATGGACGTTCGCCGCTAGCGAGCTAGCCATGTCTTAAAGCACCTCTTCCGATATGCGTTTCAGCTGTTAGAATAATTGTTTGTATGTTATCACAAAAAACTTTGTGATGAAATACGTTCCAGGCAAAAGGACAGGGGCTGTCTTTGAGGCCTACCAAGAGGAAGAAGGCTCGTAAAACTCCACTGGGACTTCAAAAAGCGGACAAATGGCGGGATCTGCTCCACTTCCAGAGGAACTCTTTTTGAAGTATTTTACGAACTCTTTTTGAACTATTTTATGGAACTCTCTTTGAACTGTTCGGTAACCGAAAGCAACGCTGTTTACGACCCACTTCCCTCTGGAAGCAGCTGTGGTCAAGTGGGGGAAGAAAGTCAAATAAAGAAGCAGAAGTGCAATCTTGTGGCAGAGCGTGGTTGAAGACTGTACTGAGAGTACAGCCGCCATATTTCTCGTCAATATTGAATCCAAATGTAATTCTGTCTCTGTTTGATTCTTTGCCTCTTGTCTTGTTTAATAGATGTCATCAGTGTTTGAACCTGACACAGTGTTACAACTTCACCTTTATCGTTTGTTTTTAAGCCAAAATGCGTCCGTTCTCCCTTTTCTGTCTACACACTGTGTCTGCTTGTAAGTACTCTGTGATTGTGCGCTGCCGAACATGCTCGTCTGCTCGTAAACCAGCAATGACACGACGTGATGACAACGAGGGCGCGGGGCCGCTGGTGGACCGGTACTTTTCAGAGGCGGTATAGTACCGAATATGATTCAATAGTATCCCGCATACTTGCCAGCCCTCCCGATTTTTCCGGGAGACTCCCAAATTTCAGTGCCCCTCCCGAAAATCTCCCGGGGCAACCATTCTCCCAAATTTCTCCCGATTTTCACCCGGACAACAATATTAAGGGCGTGCTGTGATGGCACCGTCTTTAACATCCGCTTTTTCACCATACAAACAGCGTGACGGCCCAGTTACATGTTGTATGCAGCTTCTGCATACGCAGGAATGTGACTGCAAGACATACTTGGTCATCCGCCATACAGGTCACACTGAGGGTGGCCGTATAAACAACTTTAACACTGTTGCAAATATGCGCCACACTGTGAACCCACACCAAACAAGAATGACAAACGCATTTCGGGAGAACGTCCGCACCGTAACACAACATAAACACAATAGAACAAATACCCAGCATCCCTAACTCTTCCGGGCTACAATATACACCCCCGCTACCACCAAACCCCGCCCCCCCAAACCCGCCCACTTCAACCCTGCCCCCCCACACCTTAACCCCCACCACCCCACCCACCTCAACCCCCCCCAATCTCCCGAATTCGAAGGTCTCAAGGTTGGCAAGTATGGTATCCCGGTACTATACTAATACTGGTATACCGTACAACCCTACTGTAAAGAAAAGCGTTTTTGTCTAGATCTGGACCGGAGTCCACCTATTGAGGACTGCTGCTGAAGCAAGAACATCACATTGTTAACTGTGTATTGTTTCTTTCAAGGGAGAATTAATACTACAGTCTGCATGTATTACTGAGGTCAAGTTTGCGGTGGCCTTTTCATCTGAGCGCTCCGGATGGAAGAATAGGGGGGCGTTCCTCCCTGACAGCATCCTCCGCATTGAAGGATTTAATGACACGCTCAATATCACAAACAATGTCATCAGGAACAAACGAGTGATGCCTCTTCCTCCTCCTCCTTCTCCTCTGTCACTGATGCGGCAGATAATTGTTGCCCAATTTGCATGAGAAATGTTGTCGGAGCGGTTCGGAGTCCCTACCAAAAAAAAGAAAAAAAAAAAGAGATGTGTTTTTCTTTTCGACATGGCTGACAGACAATTAAACGCGATGAATTGTGTGACCTTCAAAAATGTCAACAGAGATGTTATCGTGCGATCAGAGGGCAAACGGAACGGAAGCGTCAATGGTATCTAAAAGCCATATTCAAAGAGAGAGGATAAAGTCTTCTTAGGGTTCAGTGACTTTCCAATATTGAGTGGAACATTTCTAAAAAGTTACAATATTAACCTTTTGGGATTCGGTGTTTCCTTCAACTGCGCAAAGTAACGCATCCGTCATCCATTATTGCTCATTTGGGATCGGGTGAACACAGGTTTGATCAGATTACCCGTGGAAAAAGACAAGCCGCCACATCCGTGGCTTTACCTTTTTTTCAATTTCATGAACTCAACGTAAGTGATTCAGGACTGCCTCCGACCAGCTGGCGTCAATCCATCACTGCTGCTACCCGCGCCGCATGTAACACAGCGCGCCCCCGCCCCCCCTCCAGTTAGCGGGGGCGGCACCTCGCTCCACTCCTCACGTCTGTCCCTCTTTCAAAGACGGATTATATTGACCGCCCCTGAATGCGTAAAGCCAACACCCGCCGGCTCTGTTGCAAACAAGCGGCAAATCTACTCAAGACGTGTATGCACCTTCCACTTTTCTTCTTTGTATTTATGTGGGAACACTTTTAGGCGTAATTAGCCTTTTCTGGCAATTATTCCTCCAAACAAGTTACAATCTGTGGTGATCCATTTATTGTACACATCATCGGCGGTCACTCGAAGCGAGTATAACGATCCTCCTGGTAGGGACGTATCCCTTTATGGAGGATGCCTGTGCGTGACTTTGTCTAACGTGGGGAGACTGGTGCACAGACAGTCACCACACGATTCTTGACAGATCCGGGTCAGGGTCCAGTGGCATGGAGTCCAAGACGACTGGGAACCCTTTTCTGTTGCAGCCTTCATCCGCCATCCCAGCCGTTGTGATGCTCCATAGGGTTAGCAATCATCCTCCGCTTTTTCCACCGTTGAGGTCTTGGGTTGTTATTTCCCCATAACTGGGCCCACATGGATGTGGGGGTGCCTTCTTCTGGTAGTTCTTACATCTATCGTCTTCCGCCTGCTCCGCCGTTGAGGTCTTCACCGTATCCCTGCCAAGGGGGCAGTCAGGTACTAGGCCTTTGCCAAGGGCCACCTGGGGTAACAGTAGTAAATGGGTTAACCTCCTAGTGCCCCAAGACCCCATAGAGGAACCTCCACTGCCGGATGCACTTTAACGTCATGCCCAGGACACAACACGTACAGCAACAATGATCAGACAAGCTGCCTTACTGGTCTTCTGATTTCATGCGGTTTTTGCTTGGCTCGTTCTGTGCCAGAAAATGAGTTTTATTGATTGTTTATGATTAATACATCACTGAGAAAGTTGTTCATCTTACATTCTGGGTCGGATTATATAGATGCATCTAATTTTGTATCCAATTCAAATGATGTTGCTGACCGGTCTACTACGGACATTCAGGTTTGTTCTATTCTTTCGAGCAAGGTTTTCAAAGTGCGGCACAATGAGCCTCTCTTCAGAGAATATCATTATAAATGCAATTATTAGAATAGAATAGAAGTCTTGCTTTCAATTTGGGATAGGAGCCCTCACAAAGGGGATGGCGCCCTGTCACTATGCTTTGAGCCGACCAGATCAACCAGTTTTGTCTTGTGCCAGCAGTTCTGTGTCTTCCACGGTGACTCTGTGTTGTCCGCAATGACGTCAAGACATCGAGTGCGGGGCTTGTCTCGCTGCCGTCCCCATCATACAGCCCTGGGGTCTAACTGGAGAATGGCTTTGTTGGGTCTTGAGGTAAGCTGTGGATACGACCAAACCAGCAGGTATGACACTGCGCAAACAGACAGGATGTTCTGGGCTGGCATGTGCAGACTCCCACCTGTTGTTCTTGATGGTTGGAATAAGCAATCCATTCTTACAGCCAGAGTCTTGTTCAAGGGCCATGACTCCAAGCCTTAGAGCAGGATGTAGACCACTGCCGGATTGTAAATCCATAGCTTTGTTTTGCGTAAGATGTTGCGATGCTGCCAGAGTTGTTTCCTGAGTGACTGCAGGGTTGATACTGCCAGGGCTCCGCTGCGGATCATCTCTGGTTTTAGGTCCACGTTGTCTGTCACTGTGGAGCTCAGAGACACAAAGGCTCGACAATTTTGTTGTCAAACTGAAGAGATGGTGGATCTTGTTTTGCCATTGACATGCATGAACTTAGTCTTTTACTAGCTCACTTAAAGGTCACATTTCTCTGACTTTTTAGTACTGTAAAATATTACAGCTTGTTGCTGAGATTTGATGACCTATATTGAGTAAAACATGCTTGAAACTAGAACATCCACTGTTGCTGTCAGGACGTAGACTATGGAGTGGTTGTTTTCCCGAGATGCAAGTGAACTTGGACCGGACATGGCGTGAAGGTAGTGACATCTTTTATTTTAAACACTAACAAACTACAAAAAAAGGATACAAACAAAAGGCGCGCTCGCAGGCGGAGATAAACTTGGCTAAGAAAACAAAAACTAGGACAAAGGCAAAACTATGGACGTGAAACTAATAAACACTTACTGTGGCATGGCATAAAGCATGAACTATAGGGAACATGAATATCATGGGTAGCAGAGGTAGTCTGGATGGTTCGGATATGTCACCAGGACGATTAAAAGACACAGACAGGCTTAAATAGCAGTGACATGATTAGTGACAGGTGTGCAAGTGCAAATGAATCGGGTGTGTGACATGAAACGTGAAACAGGTGCGTGACATGACAGGTGAAAACTAATGGGTTGCTATGGTGACAAAACAAACAAAAGTGCACAAAGAGTCCAAAAACAAAACCGAACATGACTAAAACAAAACATGATCACACAGACATGACAGTTGCAAAGCTGTGTCATCAACACTCACGAGTATAAAACAACTTTTTTAAAGTAATAATTTCTTACTTCAAGCATGAAAAAAGACCATATATTTTTTTAACCAATTTCCGAACTCTAAATGGGTGAATTTTGGCGAATTAAACGCCTTTCTAATATTCGCTCTCGGAGCGATGACGTCACAACGTGACACATCAGGAAGCAATCCGCCATTTTCTCAAACACCGAGTCAAATCAGCTCTGTTATTTTCCGTTTTTTCGACTGTTTTCCGTACCTTGGAGACATCATGCCTCGTCGGTGTGTTGTCGTAGGGTGTAACAACACGAACAGGGACGGATTCAAGTTGCACCAGTGGCCCAAAGATGCGAAAGTGGCAAGAAATTGGACCTTTGTTCCGCACACTTTACCGACGAAAGCTATGCTATGACAGAGATGGCAAGAATGTGTGGATATCCTGCGACACTCAAAGCAGATGCATTTCCAACGATAAAGTCAAAGAAATCTACCGCCAGACCCCCATTGAATCTGCCGGAGTGTGTGAGCAATTCAGGGACAAAGGACCTCGGTAGCACGGCAAACGATGGCGGCAGTTTGTTCCCGCAGACGAGCGAGCTAAACCCCCTGGATGTCTTGGCTCACACCGTCCCTTATGCCACCGAAGATGATCAAGAGAAGAATATCGACCCTAGCTTCCCTGGCCTGCTGACATCAACTCCAAAACTGGACAGATCAGCTTTCAGGAAAAGAGAGCGGTTGAGGGTATGTCAACAGAATATATTAATTGATGAAAATTGGGCTGTCTGCACTCTCAAAGTGCATGTTGTTGCCAAATGTATTTCATATGCTGTAAACCTAGTTCATAGTTGTTAGTTTCCTTTAATGCCAAACAAACACATACCAATCGTTGGTTAGAAGGCGATCGCCGAATTCGTGTCGTTTTCGTTGGTTTCGCTTGCATATGGTTCAATCCGATATTGTTACGATCCGCTGCCCGGATCATAGTTTGTTTATGTTTGAGTCACATGTTTTCAGCACCTTGATTTTGTTTGTGTTCAGTTGCCATGTCAACTGATTACATTCACCTGCCTCTGGTTAGTGTTCGGTACGCGCACCTGTTGCCCGGGCACTAATCAGAGGGCTATTTAGTCTTTGCCCTGGCCTCACTCGGTCTGGCTTCCTAGTTTGTTCCCATACAACTGATAACGACAACTTAGATTCCCGCTAGCTTTTCACGCTATGCCATTTTGCCTGCTAGCTCCCACGTTAGTCCTTTTGTTTTTGCCTTTTGCTATTTGCACGTCTTTTGTTCGTTCCCCGTACGATTTATATTTTCAGTAAATTATTTTCCTACCTGCAAGCTGTGTCCGAAGCCGTCTGCATCCTTGGGAGAACCACACCCGCATCACGATGCGACCAAGTCATTACAGTAGGAAGCCAGCAAATAATTCTCCCGCGGCGGCCATCGAGGAGTTCGACGAAGGTACGTGGGAGGTGTTGCGAGCGATGGAGGCGGAAACTCTTCGCTATTCCCCCTCGGAGCGCCAGGACCTGATATGGGGTCCCAACGGAAAGCTGGTCCCAATCCACTCCGTTTGGCCCGAGGACATCGCCACACCCCCGCAGTACGGGACGCGTCAGCGAAGACGGAAGCCGGCCAGAAGGTCTTTCCCTCGCCGCCAAGACGCGCCGCTCCTGCAAACTCCTCCCCCGGACCGAAGCAAGCTACATGCAGCTCAAACTTACCCTCCTCAGATGTTTGGCAACCCAATCGACCACTTCGCCAAACATTTCTCCGATTGGGCTGTCAGTCACATGGACATTTCCAACAATGACGTCATTTCATTGGCGCCACCCGAAGAGGTAACTCCGCCCACTCCCGATGACATCATTGAGCAAGAATTTTTTTTTCCATCTTCTAATTCTTTCTGTCAGCCAATACCAAATGACTTTCATTCTAAGATAAGACATTATCAGGACATTTTTATTAAGTGTAAGTCTAGTCAGTCACATTCTGATTTTCAGACTCCACCTCCAGTGACTTTGGTTCCGCCCCCAGTGACTATTGCTCCGCCCACTGCACATATTTTTTCCCCCTGTGCTCCCACCCAATCTCAAGTGAGGGGTGATAATAGTCAATTTGGACAATTTAAAGAGGAGGAGAATACCCGCCTCCATACCTCCCTCCACCCACCCTTGAAGACGGTTCCAAACCGCAAAGAGCGCGTCTGGTACCCGCGTCTTGAGGGGGGGGCTGGTACTGGGAACTGTGCTAGTGCGGTGGCACAACTTTGGCGTGCTAAGCCGCAACCTCCTGCACGGCCACCGCCACCAGTTTTTCGGCGTGCTAAGCCGCAACCCCCTGCACGGCCACCGCCACCAGTCTTTTGGCGTGCTAAGCCGCAACCCCCTGCACGGCCACCGCCACCAGTCTTTCGGCGTGCTAAGCCGCAACCTCCTGCACGGCCACCGCCACCAGTCTTTCGGCGTGCTAAGCCGCAACCTCCTGCACGGCCACCGCCACCAGTCCTTTGGCCTGCTAAGCCACAACCGCCAGCTAGGCCACCTCCAGCTGCACCTCGGCTAGCACCTGTTCCTGCACCTCGGCTGACACACCAAGCTTCGTCTCCTGTACCTCCACCACGCCAAGCTCCACCATGCCAAGTTCCTCGGCTGGTTCCCACACCAGCGCCGGCTCCAAGGCTGGTTCCCACACCAGCGCCGGCTCCAAGGCTGGTTCCCACACCAGCGCCGGCTCCAAGGCTGGTTCCCACACCAGCGCCGGCTCCAAGGCTGGTTCCCACACCAGCGCCGGCTCCAAGGCTGGTTCCCACACCAGCGCCGGCTCCACGGCTGGTACCCACACCAGCGCCGGCTCCACGGCTGGTACCCACACCAGCGCTGGCTCCACGGCTGGTACCCACACCAGCGCCGGCTCCACGGCTGGTACCCACACCAGCGCCGGCTCAACGGCTGGTACCCACACCAGCGCCGGCTCCACGGCTGGTACCCACACCAGCGCCGGCTCCACGGCTGGTACCAGAACCTGCACCTGTTCCACGGCTGGTACCAGAACCTGCACCTGCCTCCACGGCGACGACGTCTCCTCCTGCCTCCACGGGGAAGACGTCTCCTCCTGCCTCCACGGCGACGACGTCTCCTCCTGCCTCCACGGCGACGACGTCTCCTCCTGCCTCCACGGCGACGACGTCTCCTCCTGCCTCCACGGCGACGACGTCTCCTCCTGCCTCCACGGCGACGACGTCTCCTCCTGCTTCCACGGCGACTTCTGCTCTCTCCTCGTCTCCGGTGGGCTTTTCCAGGACGCCGCCACCTTCCTCGCCCTCATCGTCGTCTCAGCAACCTCGAGTGGTCTGGCTGCGCAAGCGGCGCTCTCTGAGTTTTCTGTATGGACGCCTGTGGCGCAAACAGCAGCGACACCCGAGACATAGACTTAGAACTCTGCGGCTGCTGAACTTCTGGCGCCACTCACGCCCACCTTCTCGGCAGCCACGAATGTGGCCTTTCCGTGGTCGCCCGCCTCGCCTGCGGCAGCGGCGTTCCACTCGCCGTCGCCACCTGACTCTTCCCCGGTGGATTCGGGGACACGTGGCCTGGCGACCCACCACCAAATCCTCCCTCCACCCTCCCTGGACTCTTGAACTGTTTCTTGTTTTTTGGGTTCTAGTTTTATTTCGTGTCAAGGGACATCTGGAATCTGTCCTTTAAGGGGGGGGTACTGTTACGATCCGCTGCCCGGATCATAGTTTGTTTATGTTTGAGTCACATGTTTTCAGCACCTTGATTTTGTTTGTGTTCAGTTGCCATGTCAACTGATTACATTCACCTGCCTCTGGTTAGTGTTCAGGACGCGCACCTGTTGCCCGGGCACTAATCAGAGGGCTATTTAGTCTTTGCCCTGGCCTCACTCGGTCTGGCTTCCTAGTTTGTACCCATACAACTGATAACGACAACTTAGATTCCCGCTAGCTTTTCACGCTATGCCATTTTGCCTGCTAGCTCCCACGCTAGTCCTTTTGTTTTTGCCTTTTGCTATTTGCACGTCTTTTGTTCGTTCCCCGTACGATTTATATTTTCAATAAATTATTTTCCTACCTGCAAGCTGTGTCCAAAGCCGTCTGCATCCTTGGGAGAACCACACCCGCATCACGATGCGACCAAGTCATTACAGATATGGCTCAATAGCTTCAGTTTCTTCTTCAATTTCATTTTCGCTACCTACCTCCACACTACAACCATCCGTTTCAATACATGCGTAATCTGTTGAATCGCTTAAGCCGCTAAAATCCGAGTCTGAATCCGAGCTAATGTCGCTATAGCTTGCTGTTCTATGTGCCATGTTTGTTTGTGTTGGCTTCACTATGTGACGTCACAGGAAAATGGACGGGTGGTTAAAATCAGGCACTTTGAAGCTTTTTTTAGGGATATTGCGTGATGGGTAAAATTTTGAAAAAAACTTCGAAAAATATAATAAGCCACTAGGAACTGATTTTTAATGGTTTTAACCCTTCTGAAATTGTGATAATGTTCCCCTTTAAACATTTAACATGTGACATTTCTAACAATTTTGAACAGAAATAGTTCATGCACATTCAGATAAATTCTTCAAAATTACAATTAAAAAATGTTCGCCCGGGGGGGCCGGGCTGTATATATGCGCACTAATTGACTGAAAGAGCACGCACTTGGCGCGATGATGTCATGTTATCGATGGAAAAAATTATTTTTAGACCATATGATTTGCCTGAGCGGCTAGGAGACCCCGAGAGTAACAAGCGGTTGCCTTGTTGCTTTTCCATTGAGAACAATAAATGAGTTTTTTGTATAAGTTTGTTGGTTTCAAGAAATGTAATGTCGAGCGCATATCATTATGTCAAGATAATGGCACTAGCATTTACTTCATTTAAGAATATTTTTCAACATATTGAGCAAAGAGGTCTCATTTTTATTTTCTACCAAGAAAAGTGCACTTGTTATTAGTGAGAATATACTTATTTTAAGGTATTGGGTTCATTGAGGTTAGCTAATTATTAGGGCCCGCATGGCCCATTGTAAAATGAATCCCAACGGGAGTCCTATTGCAATGGGACATAAGGACCTATTGAATTTGTAACGTTTTATTCTTTATTATTATTATTATTCTTATTCTTCCGCCGCCTCTTTGAGCACTAATTTGACCCACTTAACATGCTTCAAAACTCACCATATTTTTATTTTACTTGTTTTGGAAAGTCTCGACAAGCCGAATTTTCTTGTTCTATTGGCAGATAATTTTGCTTAGTTCAAATTAAATACCCCTAATTTTTGTAATTTTTTTTTCTTTGTTTTTGACCAGTGACTTTTTGCAGTGCATGTGGTGTTCCTCAGACCCGCATCCTGAAAAGACAGCTGAAGGATCACTGTTGACCTCTTGAACCCGCCTCAACATCTCCTGCAGCTTTTTGCTCCTTGACAATGTGAGGCGTGTCAATCAGCGCTCTGAGAGAGAACACTCATCTCCCAGGGAGATTATATGTCATCAGAGAAGGGAGGAATTTACAAATCCTTCCTTTTTTTCCCACCGCCCCCCCTTACCCCTTGTGCCGCCGTCGCCGAGGGCTGGCAGTGTAGCCTCCTCCTCTGTGATTAAAGCGGGAGATTGAGTGTGTTTGGGTTGCGCGCAGAGAGGCTCATTACAATGCACTCGCATGTAGTTGGAAATAGCCTTGGCCAGGAGCTGTAATCCCGGATGTGCCTAATGAGGGTCCAACCAGCCTCTTCATGGGTCCGGGGAGCAAGTCGGAGCTGGAGGGTGGGTGAGGAGAAAGAGAGAGAGCTAAATAATTTTCTCCAAGCAACACAACGATCTCCCTGCATTGATGGGAAAAAATGGCAACAACACAGACGAGGGGTTTGGCCTCTGTGCCGGTGTCAGGGACGGAATGAGGAAAATATGGAGATTGTTCGGAGAATGCGGCGGTTATGGCGATTAAGCAAAGAGAGGAGGCTGTCAGGCCGGTATTATTACCACATTTAATAACAAAAGAACACTTTCCCTGTAAATAAAGTATACACTGCATATTTCAGTATTGCATTCAATGACCATGCAGCTATTGCTAGAGGATACACATGTATTCCTTTGCAGAGGACTAGATGTTATTGTTGCTCGGAAAGACTTCAAAAATGATGGCTATAATATATAGTAGTGTTTTGGCACCGGTACCAATATTGTTTCGATACTTTTCGGTACTTTGATACTTTTCTAAATAAAGGGGACCACAAAAAAATTGCATTATTGGCTTTATTTTAACAAAAAATTTTAGGGTACATTAAACATATGTTTCTTATTGCAAGTTTGTCCTTAAATAAAATAGTGAACATGCAAGAAAACTTGTCTTTTATTAGTAAGTAAGCAAACAAAGGCTCCTAATTTAGCTGCTGACATATGCAGTGTCATGACTTGGTCCTGGGTGTTTGCTTTTCCGGGATGCAACGGAAAGTTGGCTCGGGCGAGACGGGAATGTAAGTACATAATTTATTTTAACCACTATAACTACAAAAAGAAGTAAACAAAAGGCGCGCACAATGGCGGAGAACAAACTATGAAACCAAAAAGACTATAAACATGGAACAAAAACTTACTTTGGCATGGGACATGAAGCATGATCTAAGAGGATGAAGAGTGTGTAGAGCATAATTGTGGGATGTCGTCAGAACAACAAACTGAAAACAATGAACTTAAATACTATAGACATGATTAACGAAAACAGGTGCGTGACTCAAAACGTGAAACAGGTGCGTGACGTGACAGGTGAAAACTAATGGTTGCTATGGTGACAAAACAAAAGTGCACAAAAAGTCCAAAAACAAAACCGAACATGACTAAAACAAAAACATGATCACACAGACATGACATGCAGTAACATATTGTGTACATTTCCATTCTATTATTTTGTCAACAATATTAAAGGGGAACATTATCGCAATTTCAGAAGGGTTAAAACCATTAAAAATCAGTTCCCAGTGGCTTATTTTTTATTTTTCGAAGTTTTTTTCAAAATTTTACCCATCACGCAATATCCCTAAAAAAAGCTTCAAAGTGCCTGATTTTAACCATCGTTATATACACTCGTCCATTTTCCTGTGACGTCACACAGTGATGCCAATACAAACAAACATGGCGCATAGAACAGCAAGCTATAGCGACATTAGCTCGGATTCAGACTTGGATTTCAGCGGCTTAAGCGATTCAACAGATTACGCATGTATTGAAACGGATGGTTGTAGTGTGGAGGCAGGTAGCGAAAACGAAATTGAAGAAGAAACTGAAGCTATTGAGCCATATCGGTTTGAACCGTATGCAAGCGAAACCGACGAAAGCGACACGACAGCCAGCGACACGGGAGAAAGCGAGGACGAATTCGGCGATCGCCTTCTAACCAACGATTGGTATGTGTTTGTTTGGCATTAAAGGAAACTAACAACTATGAACTAGAATTACAGCATATGAAATACATTTGGCAACAACATGCACTTTGAGAGTGCAGACAGCCCAGTTTTCATCAATTAATATATTCTGTAGACATACCCTCATCCGCTCTCTTTTCCTGAAAGCTGATCCGTCCAGTTTTGGAGTTGATGTCAGCAGGCCAGGGAAGCTAGGGTCGATATTCTTCTCTTGATCATCTTCGGTGGCATAAGGGACGGTGTGAGCCAAGACCTCCAGGGGGTTTAGCTCGCTCGTCTGCGGGAACAAACTGCCGCCATTGCTTGCCGTGCTACCGAGGTCCTTTGTCCCTGAATTGCTCACACACTCCGGCAGATTCAATGGGGGTCTGGCGGCAGATTTCTTTGACTTTATCGTTGGAAATGCATCTGCTTTGAGTGTCGCAGGATATCCACACATTCTTGCCATCTCTGTCGTAGCATAGCTTTCGTCGGTAAAGTGAGCGGAACAAACGTCCAATTTCTTGCCACTCTCGCATCTTTGGGCCACTGGTGCAACTTGAATCCGTCCCTGTTCGTGTTGTTACACCCTCCGACAACACACCGACGAGGCATGATGTCTCCAAGGTACGGAAAACAGTCGAAAAAACGGAAAATAACAGAGCTGATTTGACTCGGTGATAGTCGAACCTCGGATTCAGGAGGAACAGTGTGGTTTTCGTCCTGGTCGTGGAACTGTGGACCAGCTCTATACTCTCGGCAGGGTCCTTGAGGGTGCATGGGAGTTTGCCCAACCAGTCTACATGTGTTTTGTGGACTTGGAGAAAGCATTCGACCGTGTCCCTCGGGAAGTCCTGTGGGGAGTGTTCAGAGAGTATGGGGTATCGGACTGTCTGATTGTGGCAGTCCGCTCCCTGTATGATCAGTGCCAGAGCTTGGTCCGCATTGCCGGTAGTAAGTCGGACACGTTTCCAGTGAGGGTTGGACTCCGCCAAGGCTGCCCTTTGTCACCGATTCTGTTCATAACTTTTATGGACAGAATATCTAGGCGCAGTCAAGGCGTTGAGGGGATCCGGTTTGGTGGCTGCAGGATTAGGTCTCTGCTTTTTGCAGATTATGTGGTCCTGATGGCTTCATCTGGCCAGGATCTTCAGCTCTCACTGGATCGGTTCGCAGCTGAGTGTGAAGCGACTGGGATGAGAATCAGCACCTCCAAGTCCGAGTCCATGGTCCTCGCCCGGAAAAGGGTGGAGTGCCATCTCCGGGTTGGGGAGAAGATCTTGCCCCAAGTGGAGGAGTTCAAGTACCTCGGAGTCTTGTTCACGAGTGAGGGAAGAGTGAATCGTGAGATCGACAGGCGGATCGGTGCGGTGTCTTCAGTAATGCGGACGCTGTATCGGTCTGTTGTGGTGAAGAAGGAGCTGAGCCGGAAGGCAAAGCTCTCAATTTACTGGTCGATCTACGTTCCCATCCTCACCTATGGTCATGAGCTTTGGGTTATGCCCGAAAGGACAAGATCACGGGTACAAGCGGCCGAAATGAGTTTCCTCCGCCGGGTGGCGGGGCTCTCCCTTAGAGATAGGGTGAGAAGCTCTGCCATCCGGGAGGAGCTCAAAGTAAAGCCGCTGCTCCTCCACATCGAGAGGAGCCAGATGAGGTGGTTCGGGCATCTGGTCAGGATGCCACCCGAACGCCTCCCTTGGGAGGTGTTTAGGGCACATCCGACCGGTAGGAGGCCGCGGGGAAGACCCAGGACACGTTGGGAAGACTATGTCTCCCGGCTGGCCTGGGAACGCCTCGGGGTCCCACAGGAAGAGTTGGACGAAGTGGCTGGGGAGAGGGAAGTCTGGGCTTCCCTGCTTAGGCTGCTGCCCCCGCGACCCGACCTCGGATAAGTGGAAGAAGATGGATGGATGGATGGATGGATGACTCGGTGTTTGTGAAAATTGTGACGTCATCGCTCCGAGAGCGAATAATAGAAAGGCGTTTAATTCGCCAAAATTCAACATTTAGAGTTCGGAAATCGGTTAAAAAAAAATATGGTCTTTTTTCTGCAACATCAAGGTATATTTTGACGCTTACATAGGTCTGGTGATAATGTTCCCCTTTAAAAAAAAATATATATATTTTTCACTAAAGAAGGGTTCGGTGAATGCGCATACGAAAGTGGTGGTGTTCGGTACCTCCAACAAAGTTAAGAACCACTACGCTAGACGGAAGGACGATGCTTGATTGTGAAGAATACTCATTTTCATGAAAGCATGGAATATAGGAACCAAATTTGCCTTATTCTTCTCACAGTTTTTTTTTATCTTGTGACATGCATGAACAAAACATATTTTTTCCACTTGGAGGTCTGTACAGACGCAGCCTTGGCACAGGCGTGTGCTCTCTCGAGTGCATTTGTAAATTTCTGCATAACAATGTGGAATTTATTTTCTTTTTTTTCCCCCTCCTTACAGTTAGAATGTAATACATGGAGGAAAAAAAACTAAAGTTGGCATAATTTGAATGCATTCCACACAAAAAGTCCTAGACTAAACTGTCCACAGAGTAATGGTCCGATAACTAATTGTGAGCAAATTCATTGTTCACGGATACATCTTCCCACGGGAGGACACATGCTGTTCAGGAAAATCCACCGGGTTGGTTTTTTTCCCCCCTCCTCTCTTTTATTGGCTTTTTAAATTAATTTGCTTAATACATTTTCATCCTCCAGCTTCCATCCGGTCCAAAGGAACTGTCTCCTTGTTGCCGGGAGACCGTGAGCATTATCACAGTCATTCATCCTTGCAGGGCTCTCTGTGGACCTTGCTTGTTGTTGCAGTGACATACTGCTCGTCCTCTTCGAGTCCCACATTAACCAAATAATTACTCACGCTACAAATAGCAGCGAGTCTTTGAACTAATCTGGGGAGGAAAAAATTAGCACCCGGGAAGATGTTTGCACATCAATGAAACATCTTTAGTGGGAATGTGTGCTTGTCAGCACAACTGGAGGAGACGCATGGGCGGGAAAAAAACGGACATTTTTTTGACCGTTTGTCTTTAGGGGCCAACAATATAATAAAAGGTCCCAAAGTGTAATGATAATGCCACCATTTTAATATGATGCAAACATGGCATGCTTTAGTTGGAATATGTGTCAGCTTCAAAGATAATTCAGGGATCCCAGAAAGGTTAGAAAAAATAGAGGAATTGAAAAATAATAGTTGGGGGTATAAGGGGCCCCAAGAAATTTTACAATTTTTAAGATATTTTGGAAGGCATTTCCTACATAGAAAACTTACCAATGGTTTCTATCTTTTAGATCCCGGGTTCTTAAAGGGGAACATTATCACCAGACCTATGTAAGCGTCAATATATACCTTGATGTTGCAGAAAAAAGACCATATATTTTTTTAACCGATTTCCGAACCCTAAATGGGTGAATTTTGGCGAATTAAACGCCTTTCTATTATTCGCTCTCGAAGCGTTGTGACGTCACATCGGGAAGCAATCAGCCATTTTCTCAAACACATTACAAACACCTAGTCAAATCAGCTCTGTTATTTTCTGTTTTTTCGACTGTTTTCCGTACCTTGGAGACATCATGCCTCGTCGGTGTGTTGTCGGAGGGTGTAACAATACGAACAGGGACGGATTCAAGTTGCACCAGTGGCCCAAAGATGCGAAAGTGGCAAGAAATTGGACGTTTGTTCCGCACACTTTACCGCCGAAAGCTATGCTACGACAGAGATGGCAAGAATGTGTGGATATCCTGCGACACTCAAAGCAGATGCATTTCCAACGATAAAGTCAAAGAAATCTGCCGCCAGACCCCCATTGAATCTGCCGGAGTGTGTGAGCAATTCAGGGACAAAGGACCTCGCTAGCACGGCAAGCAATGGCGGCAGTTTGTTCCCGCAGACGAGCGAGCTAAACCCCCTATCGACCCTAGCTTCCCTGGCCTGCTGACATCAACTCCAAAACTGGACAGATCAGCTTTCAGGAAAAGAGCGCGGATGAGGGTATGTCTACAGAATATATTAATTGATGACAATTGGGCTGTCTGCACTCTCAAAGTGCATGTTGTTGCCAAATGTATTTCATATGCTGTAAACCTAGTTCATAGTTGTTAGTTTCCTTTAATGCCAAACAAACACATACCAATCGTTGGTTAGAAGGCGATCGCCGAATTCATCCTCGCTTTCTCCCGTGTCGCTGGCTGTCGTGTCGTTTTCGTCGGTTTCGCTTGCATACGGTTCAAACTGATATGGCTCAATAGCTTCAGTTTCTTCTTCAATTTCGTTTTCGCTACCTGCCTCCACACTACAACCATCCGTTTCAATACATGCGTAATCTGTTGAATCGCTTAAGCCGCTGAAATCCGAGTCTGAATCCGAGCTAATGTCGCTATAGCTTGCTGTTCTTTCCGCCATGTTTGTTTGTGTTGGCATCACTGTGTGACGTCACAGGAAAATGGACGGGTGTATATAATGATGGTTCAAATCAGGCACTTTGAAGCTTTTCTTAGGGATATTGCGTGATGGGTAAAATTTTGAAAAAAACTTCGAAAAATAAAATAAGCCACTGGGAACTGATTTTTAATGGTTTTAACCCTTCTGAAATTGTGATAATGTTCCCCTTTAACCTTTTTGACTTGGGGGCCTGACTTTTCCACTACAGAGGGGCCCACTCAAATATGAACACTGGAATATTTATAAATACTTTATAAATATAAATACACTATATTGCCAAAAGTATTTGGGCCCCCTGCCTTGACTCACATATGAACTTGAAGTGCCATCCCATTCCTAACCCATAGGGTTCAATATGATGTCGGTCCACCTTTTGCAGCTATTACAGCTTCAACTCTTCTGTGAAGGCTGTCCACAAGGTTGAAAAGTATGTTTATAGGAATTTTCCACCATTCTTCCAAAAGCGCATTGGTGAGGTCACACACTGATGTTGGTCGAGAAGGCCTGGCTCTAAGTCTCCGTTCTAATTCATCCCAAAGGTGTTCTATCGGGTTCAGGTCAGGACTCTGTGCAGGCCAGTCAAGTTCATCCACACCAGACTCTGTCATCCATGTCTTTATGGACCTTGCTTTGTGCACAGTCATGTTGGAAGAGGAAGGGGCCCGCTCCAAACTGTTCCCTCAAGGTTGGGAGCATGGAATTGTCCAAAATGTTTTTGTATCATGGAGCATTCAAAGTTCCTTTCACTGGAACTAAGGGGCCAAGCCCAACTCCTGAAAAACAACCCCACACCATAATTCCTCCTCCACCAAATTTGCTGTCCGAAGTGTAGCGTTCTCCTGGCAACCTCCAAACCCAGACTCGTCCATCAGATTGCCAGATGAAAAAGCGTGATTCATCACTCCAGAGAAGGTGTCTCCACTGCTCTAGAGTCCAGTGGCGACGTGCTTTACACCACTGCATCCCACGCTTTGCATTGGACTTGGTGATGTATGGCTTACATGCAGGCATGCTCGGCCATGGAAATCCACTCCATGAAGCTCTCTGCGACAGTTGACTTTGGAATATTTGGGAGCGAGGAAATTTCAGGACTGGATTTGTTGCACAGGTAGCATCCTATGACAGTTCCACGCTGGCTGTCCCCTGCTTCTCCCGTGTCTTGTCCTCTGCCGGGCGTGTCCGTCTGTGGCTTGCTGCTGGCTCTTCCGGGCGGCACGGTTGGGCCGGGCTCTGGGGTTCCTGTTGCTGGCCGGTCTGGCTGCGTGGGGCGGGTGTTTCCTGGGCGCCACACCTGCTGTTTGTGGGTTGGGCTCTCTGGGTGGCTGGGGCCGTACTCTGGCTCCCACACATATACTCACATACACACCGTTATTCATACATGCATACATACATACATACAGACATACGCTCCAACGTACATACACAAATACAGTACATACCTACATACTCAAAGTTTGTACATCCACACGCACATTCACTGTACAAACATACATATACACATACTGTACATATACATTCCCTGTACAAACATACATATACACATACATGTACATATACATTCACTGTACAAACATATACACATACATGTACATATACATTCACTGTACAAACATACATGTACCGTATTTTTCGGACTATAAGTCGCAGTTTATTTCATAGTTTGGCCGGGGGTGCGACCTATACTCAGGAGCGACTTATGTGTGAAATTATTAACACATTACCGTAAAATATCAAAATATAATTTATCTCATTCACGTAGGAGACTAGACGTATAAGATTTCATGGGATTTAGCGATTAGGAGTGACAGATTGTTTGGTAAACGTATAGCATGTTCTATATGTTATAGTTATTTGAATGACTCTTACCATAATATGTTACGTTAACATACCAGGCACGTTCTCAGTTGGTTATTTATGCCTCATATAACGTACACTTATTCAGCCTGTTGTTCACTATTCTTTATTTATTTTAAATTGCCTTTCAAATGTCTATTCTTGGTGTTGGCTTTTATCAAATACATTTCCCCCAAAAATGCGACTTATATATGTTTTTTTCCTTCTTTATTATGCATTTTCGGCAGGTGCGACTTATACTCCGGTGCGACTTATACTCCGAAAAATACGGTACACATACTGTACATATACAAGTACATATACATACATGCATGCATATAATCACATTTCATCAAACATCAATCAATCAATCAATCAATCTTTATTTATATAGCCCTAAATCACAAGTGTCTCAAAGGGCTGCACAAGCCACAACGACATCCTCGGTACAAAGCCCACATACGGGCAAGGAAAAACTCACCCCAGTGGGACGTCGATGTGAATGACTATGAGAAACCTTGGAGAGGACCGCATATGTGGGTAACCCCCCCCCTCTAGGGGAGACCGAAAGCAATGGATGTCGAGTGGGTCTGACATAATATTGTGAGAGTCCAGTCCATAGTGGATCCAACATAATAGTAGTAAGAGTCCAGTCCATAGTGGGGCCAGCAGGACACCATCCCGAGCGGAGACGGGTCAGCAGCGCAGAGATGTTCCCAGCCGATGCACAGGCGAGCGGTCCACCCCGGGTCACGACTCTGGACAGCCAGCACTTCATCCATGGCCACCGGACCTGTGCCCCCCCCCCTCAAGGAAAAGGGGAGCAGAGGAGAAAAGAAAAGAAACGGCAGATCAACTGGTCCAACAGGGGGGCTACTTAAAGGCTAGAGTATACAAATGAGCTTTAAGATGGGACTTAAATGCTTCTACTGAGGTAGCATCTCTAATTGTTACCGGGAGGGCATTCCATAGTACTGGAGCCCGAATAGAAAACGCTCTATAGCCCGCAGACTTTTTTTTTGGGCTCTGGGAATCACTAATAAGCCGGAGTTCTTTGAACGCAGATTTCTTGCCGGGACATATGGTACAATGCAATCGACAAGATAGGACGGAGCTAGACCGTGTAGTATTTTATACGTAAGTAGTAAAACCTTAAAGTCACTTCTTAAGTGCACAGGAAGCCAGTGCAGGTGAGCCAGTATAGGCGTAATATGATCAAACTTTCTTGTTCTTGTCAAAAGTCTAGCAGCCGCATTTTGTACCAACTGTAATTTTTTAATGCTAGACATAGGGAGACCCGAAAATAATACGTTACAGTAGTCGAGACGAGACGTAACGAACGCATGAATAATGATCTCAGCGTCGCTAGTGGATAAAATAGAACGAATTTTAGCGATATTACGGAGATGAAAGAAGGCCGTTTTAGTAACACTCTTAATGTGTGATTCAAACGAGAGAGTTGGGTCGAAGATAATACCCAGATTCTTTACTGATTCGCCTTGTGTAATTGTTTGGTTGTCAAATGTTAAGGTGGTATTATTAAATAAATGTCGGTGTTTAGCAGGACCGATAATCAGCATTTCCGTTTTCTTGGCGTTGAGTTGCAAGAAGTTAGCGGACATCCATTGTTTAATTTCATTAAGACACGCCTCCAGCTGACTACAATCCGGCGTGTTGGTCAGCTTTAGGGGCATGTAGAGTTGGGTGTCATCAGCATAACAATGAAAGCTAACACCGTATTTGCGTATGATGTCGCCTAGCGGCAGCATGTAAATACTAAAGAGTGCAGGGCCAAGAACCGAACCCTGAGGAACTCCGCACGTTACCTTAACATAGTCCGAGGTCACATTATTATGGGAGACGCATTGCATCCTGTCAGTAAGATAAGAGTTAAACCACGACAAAGCTAAGTCTGACATACCAATACGTGTTTTGATACGCTCTAATAAAATATTATGATCGACGGTATCGAAAGCAGCGTCATAAATTAACATTAAATTAATTAATTAAATTAACATAAATTAATGTTGTTACCTTAGGGTAAACTGGGTAACACATGGCACACTGATGAAGCTTAACTTATTTTTGCTATAACAATCTATAAGGTTAATATAGCTGGCTTCTCTTCCTTCCTCTCCACTTTTTTGCTTTCTTTTGTATCTCTAGTTATCATTACGTATATGTATTGTTGCATTTGAACAACTGTATTGTTGATAATAGAGGTAAATTATTGGTATTGTTCATTATCAATAGTGCTATTTCTATTGGTATTTGTATCGCTTCATTTGTAGTTTAATAATGCTCAGTCATTTCTGTATTATTATTTATTTCACTAACTGCTTCTTTGCTATCACTTTTACCATCATAATTGTACAGATCCTATTTGCTGATGTTGCTCTATTGTTATTGTTGTTGTGTTTGCTGTTGTTGTCTCTCTGTCTTATCCCCACAATTTCCCCCTCTGTCTTCCTTTTTTTTCTCCTTCTATCCCCTCCTGCTCCGGCCCGGCTGCACCAAATAATAATATAAATGCATTTAATGAAGTCAAATACAAATAAGGCAACAAGAGAAGTATCCCACACTTCTCATTTGTAAGGTAAATTTGTACAGCCGATATGGGCATCTACATCAACTATATGATTTGCCTGAGAAGCTAGACAGGACAAAAAAATAAAAAATACAAAAAAATCCTACGACATCACTGAGCTCCTGAGAGCGGCTCATTCTTTCACAAATATTTGTAGAAACAGTCTCCGTGCCTAAGTGCTTGATTTTATACACCTGTGGCCTGGCCAAGTGATTGGAACACCTGATTCTAATTATTTGGATGGGTGGCCAAATACTTTTGGCAATATAGTGTATCTTCTTCTCTGCTGAAATGTCACTAACTTTGTATTGTAAATCCACTAAAAAAGAAAATCGATTTTCATGACCATTTAAAGCCCTTTTAAATATGCGTAATTTTTGTCATGACTTGGTCCTGGGGTTTAGTTTTTCTAGTAGGCAACGGAAAGTTGGCTCAGGCGAGACGGCAATGAGAGTACATAATTTATTTTTTACACTAATAAAGGACAAAAAAAAGCACAAACGAAAAGCGCGCACAGTGGCGGAGAAACAACTTGGCTATGAAAACAAATACTTGCACAAAGGCAAAAACTATGAACAACAAAAAACACTAACTGTGGCAATAATAAACAAAACTTACTTGGCATGGACAAAAAGGAGCAGCGTGAACGATGGACATGAAAAAAGAGTCAGAAATGTGCAGAGCATAAATGCGGGGATGTCACCAGCAAGACAAACTGAAAAACAATGAACTTAAATACTACAGACATGATTAACGAAAACAGGTGCGTGACTCAAAACGTGAAACAGGTGCGTGACGTGACAGGTGAAAACTAATGGGTTGCTATGGTGACAAACAAGAGTGCACAAAGAGTCCAAACGTGGAACAGGTGAAACTAATGGGTAATCATGGAAACAAGACAAGGGAGTGAAAAGCCAGAAACTAAAAAGTCCAATAACTAAACAAAACATGACTAAGACAAAACATGATTACACAGACATGACAATTTTACGGAAGAAACACTTTTATCAAGGGATTTTAACAGAAATTGGAATGATAAAAAGGAAAGGAAATAACTCAAACAGATCACACATCAACGCAATTTAACTGAGTTAATACAGCTTTCTGCCAGAGTCTCATCTCATTCAGCAACTCCAATTGATTTGCTCTTCTCTAATAAGCCTGAAATAATTATAAAATCACAAAACGTATCGACTGGTATTTCAGATCATAATGCAATTTTCCGTTCAAGAAAGCTCTCCGAGCAACACTTTGAAAATCCGTTTAATAAGCCAGGCAATAAATTGGAAATTAAAATGATACCACAAAATCAACGGCAAAATGTGGAAAAGAGCGCCTGAGGATTCACATCGGGAAAATGTGATGTCATGTGAAGACATTGGCGTATGTTTGGAATTATTTCTTTCAAAAGTTCAGGGTACTGTGACCAACAGGAAAAAATAAATCACAATTACTATGGCTTATTGGATGAAAACCAACACTTCCGATCTAACCTGATGGAGCTTAAGAGGTCCTACAAGGAGGCATTGGCAAAACTGTTAATCATAAAATCTTAATTAACAAATTAGAACAGTACTCTATCAGAGGGTTCATCTTGAACCGGGTAAGAAGCTATGTAACCAGCAGAAAGCCAGGCAAACACACAACTAAAGTACAGAGCTAAATTGATCTTGGGGCGTACACCAGGGATCAATACTGAGACCAAAACTGTTCATTGTGACATTTGTAAAGTTGAAGGATTTAAAGTTATTCCTATTTGCAGAGGATACCACCGTGTTTTGTTCAGGACAGAACACACAGATGCTAACGCAAATAATATCAGAAATTAACAAATAAAGAGATGGTTTGACAAAGTAAAATTAAAATAATGTTAGGATAGGTTGATTGGCAACACTAAATTGGCTCTAGTGTGTGAATGGGAGTGTGAATGTTTTCTGTCTATCTGTGTTGGCCCTGCGATGAGGTGGCGACTTGTCCAGGGTGTACCTCGCCTTCCGCCCGATTGTAGCTGAGATAGGCTTCAGCGCCCCCCGCGACCCCGAAGGGAATAAGCGGTAGAAAATGGATGGATGGATGGATGGGTTATTCAGTAACAGGAGAAGAGAAAAGACGGAGTAGACAATGAAAGAGTAAAATAAATCAAATGTTTAGGTGTAATAATAGCTGATAAATTGAACAGGAAATCTAATGAACATTTCGTGGCAGAAATACTTCGATAATTAATGAAGTTATGGACCAAAAATCACTCCATATTCTCTTCTGCTCACGAGTTATTGAGTAGAATTGTGGGGAAATAACTGAAAAAGCACTCTTGAGTGTTACAAAAACGGTCATTTAGAATAATAAAAACATGTAAATTCGGTTATCGAGAATGTTGAAATCCTTATACTTATATTGAAATTCAATTTAAATATATTTGCAAACAGCAAAATATATGCACAGAGCTAACGACGACGTGCTATCAAAAAATGTACAACAATTCTAAATAAAAAGAGGAGAAATAAAACCTTATAGAGAAATCTAACTTAAAACATTTGTGCGCACGTACAACACTTAAAACCTTTAGTCCATCAGTACGTGGAATTGACTTATGAAATGGATTAGTCAAACTAAGTACTAATATGATCCTGTTTAGGAAAGTGTTCAAACTCAAAGTGTTTACAAAGTAGAAGGAAGAGGAATCCTGATAAACCTGAGACAATCTTATTAATCTCATTATGTGAATCGCAACTTAAAAAAAACAATTCATGAGAACTTCATTTAATTGTGCACAGAAAGTGTGTTAGAAATTGCTACGAAACAGAAACGGGTGGGGTTAAATAACATCTAGTTACACCTTAGGTTCAATTGTGTTAAACCTCATGTGTGCAACGTTTGCTGTGTGTATTAACACTAAACCTCCTATTTTATTCATGGAAAATACACAATGGACATTATTCATGTAAAATTAACAATGGATATTATACTTTTCTAACATTAATTTTGTTTGTCTTTCAAACCTAAATAAAAGAAGACATATAAAATAATTAAAAAGAAGGAACATCAAACGTCAACATAACTTAGCTTCTCTTTCGTCATGCTGTTAACTATCTGTCTAGCTGCACACGCTACAAATGAGTAGCTAGGGAAAAATAATGAAATTATTGACAGTGCAGTGTGAAAGCTGACGTGTTTACTTTGTAAATAAGTAAACGCAGTCTCAAAGGAATATTACCTGTAAAGAAACGTCCACATTTTTAAGTCTGGTCCCAGATACCTTGGGCTCTTGAAATTGTGGCCCCCTTAATACACTATGGCCACCCATC
>NC_084550.2:56200000-56237500 GCF_033978685.3 Nerophis lumbriciformis | reverse complement strand
AATGGTCCGTGTCACAGTCAGCGCTGTGATAGCTGCGGGTGATTTGAACGCAGTTCATTGACGATTTTCTTGTGATGATTAGATCTAGTTGATGCCAACTTTTGGATCTGGGATGCCTCCAGGAAACCCTGTGATGTGGCTTTGTTGAGAAGAATGTGTTGGTAATACAAAGGTGGTGGTAAGAACAAAGTTCTAGTAGTCTCTGTCCATTCTCGTTTAGTTTTCCTATGCCAAAGTGTCCAATGCATTTGGGCCAAGAGTCATGGTCTGATCCCACTCGAGCATTGAAGTCTCCTAGTAAGAACAGGTGCTCAGTGGCAGGAATGTCAGTGATGATAGAGTCCAGATGATTGTAGAACTGATCCTTTGCCTCTGTAGAGCTGCAAAGAGTAGGAGCATAAATGCTCAGGATGTTTACTGGACCTGAAGCACTTGACAGGCGAATAGAAAGTATGCGTTCTGTGCCTCCATTTGGTGGTTCAGTTGAGGAGAGTAAGGAGTTCCTCACTGCAAGTCCGACGCCATGCAGACGTTGTTCCTGTGGCTCTCTTCCCTGCCAAAATATGGTGTAGTCTTCTTCTCTGATATAGCCGTCTGAGGGGAGTCTCGTCTCCTGCAGGGCAGCAATATCGATGTTGAGCCTCTTGAGCTCGCGGTTGATGATGGCCGTCTTCCGATTGTCGTCAACCGTGGATAGATCTTCCGAGAAGCCAGGACTCATGGTTCTGACGTTCCAGCTTGCTAAACGCAAGACAGGCAGTTTTTTCTGTTTTCGTTGTTTGCCTGGTGCAGTATTTACAGTCCGCTTGTCAAGTCAGTCCTTTAAGCTCCAAGCACCCGATGAAGCAGGCGGCCTGTGGCGGGTTAGTACCTTATTAACCGGGGGCTGCCCAGCTTAAGGTGGGCGGTAACTGACCAGTAGGACGCGATGGTCCCTCCCACCGACGGAGATAACCCGTAGCGCCGATATCCTACGCCAATCGAAAACGGCTTATAACTCGTAACTGCTATCGCCCGTGTTGTTTCTGCTACTTTTGACAGTGGCACTGAAGTAGCAACTCCAGTTTTTTGGCGCAAGCCTGGGCTAGAGGTATGGAGATCCTGGGTAGCCCATTCGTCAGAATCCCCCTCTCGGCCTTACTAACGTAGTCCAAAGGAAAGCATAGCGATACGTTTGGCATCAGTTTGGCTGCAGGAGCTGCCGGAAAAGTGTTGTATCGAACACCAGACCGCCTGCGGGGCTCCACTCCGTTATCCGTAACCCTGGACAGGGGGCCATACCGGGTACTGTCAGCCGGAGCCAGCTGAGCCCGAGACTCGTGTCAGGCAGGGTCGTCACGCCCTGAAGTAGTTGCCAAGTCCACTTGGCCACTACCCACTACCATAGTATATATATATATATATATATATATATATATATATATACATACACACACACACACACACACACACACACACACACACACACAGTATATATATACACACACACACAGTATATATACACACACACACAAACACATATATACTCTGTATATACACACACACACACACACACATACACTTATATATATATATGTATACACTTATACACACACACACACACACACAAACACAGTATACACACACAGTATATACATGCGCACACACACACACACACACACACACACACACACACACAAACACAGTATACACACACAGTATATACATGCGCACACACACACACACACACACACACAGACACACACACACAGTATATATATATATATATATATATATATACACATGTATATATAAACACACACACACACACACACACACACACACAGTATATATATATATACACACACACACAGTATATATATATACACACACACACACACACACAGTATATATACACACACACACACACACACACACACACACAGACACACACACACACACACAGTATTATATATATATATAACCACATTTTTGCTCAGTCCTTATATTACACAGGTGGAACTCATAAAATTTGAATATGGTGTAAAAGTCCATTCATGTCTGCAATTGTAACTTCAAATGTTAAACTACTATGTGATATTAACTCATTACATGCAAAGTGAGATAAGTCAAGCTTTTATTTACAACCCCCAAAACCAGTGAAGTTGGCACGTTGTGTAATTTGTAAATAAAAACAGAATATAATGATTTGGAAATCCTTTTCAACCTATATTCATTTGAATAGACTGCAAAGACAAGATATTTAATGTTCGAACTGATAAATATATCTTTTTTTTAATGCATATAAACATTAACTTTAATGGCAGCAACACATTGCAAACAAGTTGGCACAGGGGCATTTTTACCACTGTTTTACATGGCCTTTCCTTTTAACAACACTCAGTTAACGTTTGGGAACTGAGGAGACACATTTTTTAAGCTTTACAGGTGGAATTCTTTCCCATTCTTGCTTGATGTACAGCTTAAGTTGTTCAACAGTCCGGGGGTCTCCGTTGTGGTATTTTAGGCTTCATAATGTGCCACACATTTTCAATGGGGGACAGGTCTTGACTACAGGCAGGCCAGTCTAGTACCCGCACTCTTTTACTATGAAGCCATGCTGTTGTAACACGTTGCTTGGCATTGTCTTGCTGAAATAAGCAGGGGCGTCCATGAAAAATACATTGCATATGTTACTCCAAAACCTGTATGTACCTTTCAGCATTAATGGTGCCTTCACATATGTATAAGTTACCCATGCCTTCGGCACTAATACACCCCCATACCATCACAGATGCTGGCTTTTGAACATTGCGCCTATAACACTCCGGATGGTTATTTTCCTCTTTGGTCCGGAGGACACAACGTCCACAGTTTCCAAAAACAATTTGAAATGTGGACCCGTCAGACCACGGAACACTTTTCCACCTCTCATTAGTCGATCTTAGATGAGCTTGGGCCCAGCAAAGCCGGCGGCATTTCTGGGTGTTGTTGATAAATGGCTTTCGCTTTGCGTAGTAGAGTTTTTAACTTGCACTTACAGATGTAGAGACAAACTGGAGTTACTGACAGTGGTTTACGGAAGTGTTCCTGAGCCCATGTGGTGATATCCTTTACACACCGATGTCGGTTTTTGATGCAGTACCGCCTGAGGGATCGACGGTCACGGGCATTCAATGTTGGTTTTCGGCCTTACGTGCAGTGATTTATCCAGATTCTCTGAACCTTTTGATGATATTACAAACTGTTAATTCCTTGCAATAGCTCATTGAGAAATGTTTTTAAACTGTTGGACAATTTGCTCACGCATTTCTTCACAAAGTGGTGACCCTTTGCCCCAATCTTGTTCATGAATGAAAGCTGGTTTTCATGGAAGCTGGTTTTATACCCAATCGTGGCACCCACCTGTTCCCAATTAGCCTGTTCACCTGTGGGATGTTCCATATAAGTGTTTGATGAGCATTCCTCTACTTTCTCAGTCTTTTTTTGCCACTCGTGCCAGATTTTTTGAAACATGCTGCAGGCATCGAATTCCAAATGAGCTCATATTTGCGAACAATAACAAAGTTTACCAGTTCGAACGGTAAGTATCTTGTCTTTGCAGTCTATTCAATTGAATATAGGTTGAAAGGGATTTGCAAATCATTGTATTCTGTTTTTATTTACCATTTACACAACGTGCCAACTTTACTGGTTTTGGGGCTGCAGAACAGTTTTAGTCTTGATAAATAACATTGCAAGTGTTAAATGATTATATGTGCATCTCCTCCTCCTAGTATTGTGAGCATTCTAAAAATCAGCACATATTGTGCGTATTCACGAGGACAGACACGTTAAAAACATTGCACTCCTTATTTTGCCAATTTAAAAGACACAATTGCGCAATGCGCGTGAGCTTGGTGGATGAGCTCTGTGTTTCAATAGCAGCACGTTCAAAAGACTCTGTATTCAACAAGGGTACGTTACGGAGCATTATTCGTATTGGTTATATTTGTCACAAAGCACCAGATCGTCTGCACCACCCGTCATCCCTGTTGGCAAGCGTCGAAGGAGCGGTTTTTGACCCCAGGCTACAAGAGAGGCGTAAACACCACGATGGCTGGGAAAGACGAGGAGGCTTCTTCTATTCAGAGCATTGACTCTTCGCTAGTGCGTAGGCGGGTCCACTTGGCATCACCTGGGCAACGCATCTAAGAGATGTATTGTATGTAGATTAGGGTTGTATGGTATACCGGTATTAGTATAGTACTGCGATACTAATTAATCATTTTCGGTACTATACCGCCATGACATTGCTGGTTTTACAAGCAGAGGAGCATGTTCGGCAGCGCACAATCACTGAGTACTTACAAGCAGACACAGTGTGTAGACAGAAAAGGGAGAACGGACACATTTTGGCTTGAAAACTAACGATAAAGGTGACGTTATAACACTGAAACGCCCTCAAGAAGAGGTGCTTTAAGACAAATAAAGTAAGTTTCTTACAAGTATCATCCCTGCAGGACGAGGAATAGCTAAACATGCTTCACTACACACCGTAGCTCACCGGCATCAAAATGTAAACAAATGCCATTGGTGGATCTACACCTGACTAGGGATGATGTTTGATAAGAAATTATCGAGTTCGAGCCTATTATCGAATCCTCTTATCGAACTGATTCCTTATCAATTCTCTTATCGAGTCCAGATAGGTTGTTGTATATGGAAAAAAACAATATTTGGTTTAACAAAAGCTCACTTTTATTATATAAGAAAACAATTAAATCTAATAAAATAAATAAATATTGACTGTTACCCCCCTAAAAAAATAAAATAAATAAATATTGACTGTTGTTACCCAAAGTATATTAAGTGGGATTTTTCAGAAAAACAAATATATACAGTAACACAAAAACAACCTGTCTCTGTGATCACTATAGGTGTATAAATAATAATATAGTGTTAAATAAAATCAGTCCGTTGGGCGCAAAACTGAAAATAATACCGCTCTCCAAAAAGTGCACTTCTGCTGCTATTGGAACATAACTGTTTGTTATGCTGCTTTGACATTTTTGCACTTTATTTCTTTATTGAAAGAAAATTCTATGAAGAGAAAAGTTGTTTGCAAATGTGGTTACAATGCTAAAAAATTAAAAGTTAAAGCTAAAAAAAGAAATACACTTTATTGAGTTAACATTATTTCTTTATAGGGGGAAAGATGTGATGTTATGAGCTAGGGAATATAACAACTACACTACCCAGCATGCAACGGGAGTGATGAGCATGCGCGGTAGCCCCGAAAAGTGTTGTTGCATGTCGCCACACCGGCAGCTAAGAATGAGGTTATGAGCACGCTGTGAAAGTAAACGTCAAGAACTCAGCCAACACGCCTCGTCTGCATTATTCATAAATATTCAGACAACACATATACAGTGTGATTTTGTTTTGTTTACAAGGAAAGAAAAACAAAAGTTAAAAAAGGGAGATATATGTTGTATATATATGTATGTGCTGCGGTTGCTTTAAGAACGTTGCAGCAGCTGCCGTAAAGGAGGTGCGTTGCTAGCCTGGTTGCTATGTTTCCGGTTGGTCGTAAAAGTGTCCATCATGTGTTTGTACCCTGCTCAAATCTCTCAGTAAAGTTATTCATTGGATTATACCTTTTGTTTTCAACTTTATTACACCTAGGAGCGCTTTTTCCGGTCTATTGTTTTTCCTGCTTTCGCTATCTGCGCCTAATGACTGAACTACGTGACGTCATTTCTTGTGATGTCTCACGGGGCATTTCTGGTCGGGACGGGATTCGAATAAAGAACCAACTCTTTTTCTTTACTATAGTGGTCTCAATAACGGGTACCGGGTTCTCAAAAATGGATTCGAGTCCGAGGACTCGGTTCTTTTCTTATCGAACAACCGGGAAAATCGGTTTCGAGTATCATCCCTACACCTAACATCCACTGTAATGATACCAAGTACAGGCGCGATACTACTATGATTACATCAATATTTTTTGGCATCACAACATCTTTCGTTTTTGTTTTTTTATTTATATTATGTTTATAAACTCAGGAAATATGTCCCTGGAAACATGAGGACTTTGAATATGACCAATATATGATCCTGTAAGGACTTGGTATCGGATTGATACCTAAATTCAGAACTAATGTAAAGTATCAAACAACAGAAGAATAAGTGATTATAACATTTTAACAGAAGTTGCCATAACGGGGATGCAAACGGACTTTTCCGTACAAGGCGTGAAGGTAGGAACATTTTCAATTATTCAAAACTCAAAAAAGGTACAAAAAACAGAAAACAACCCGAAGGCAAGCGTGCCTATTGCACGCGGAAGCTAAGGCAAAAACTTAGGACATGAAACTATAAACATGAAACAACTAACCAAACTATGGCATAGAACAAACAAAACTTAGTTTTGGCATGAAACAAATAACTAGCAAAAAACCTGGAATAGGACATAGAACGAGCAGCATGAACTAAGCATGAAACCGTGGCATGAAACGAGCAATGACGCCAGGCCGACTAACTGGCAAAGACAGGCTTGGATAATAGTCTCTTGATTAGAGCAGGTGCGTGTCCCGAACACATGAGGCAGGTGAAACTAATCAGTCGCCATGGAAACTAAAACAAATAAGGATGTACAAAAAGAGGAACTAATGGAGTCTTAAAACTAACAGAAAATAACAAAAACATGATCCAGACCACAGATCATGACAGAAGTGTAGATAGAACATGTTAAAAGAGAAAGGAAGCAGATATTAACAGTAAATTAACAAGTAGATTAATCATTCATTTTCTACCACTTGTCCTTAATAATGTTGACAAAATAATAGAATGGAAAATGTCACAATATGTTACTGCATATGTCAGTAGACTAAATTAGGAGCCTTTGTTTGTTTACTTACTAATAAAAGACAAGTTGTCTTGTATGTTCGCTATTTTATTTAAGGACAAACTAGCAATAAGAAATATATGTTTAATGCACCCTAAGATTTTTTTGTTAAAATAAAGCCAATAATGCAATTTTTTGTGATCCCCTTTATTTAGAAAAGTATCGAAAAGTATCGAACTAATTTAAATACCGGTACCAAAATAGCATACTTGCCAACCCTCCCGGATTTTCCGGGAGACTCCCGAAATTCAGCGCCTCTCCCGAAAACCTCCCGGGACAAATTTTCTCCCGAAAATCTCCCGAAATTCAGGCGGAGCTGGAAGCCACGCCCCCTCCAGCTCCATGCGGACCTGAGTGACGTCAGGTGCGCAACACCACGTAAATCGTTGGCCAACTAAAAAGTAACCCCAGTACGCTATAGCCAACATTCACCAGGAGATGGCAACAGACAAACATAGATAACTCTATTACATGATTCCCCTTTTAGAAATGTATAGAAGTTACTCAAAATAAATAAACAACCCAACCAAAAAATGCAGCAGCTCAATTAAAAAACTGTACTTAAGCCACATTCTTTTTTTTTTTTTTAGTACTGAACTCTTAACCCTCATTTGTAAAAAAATAACATGCTTATTATACAAACAGTATTTGTACACCTTTAACACAGAGTTTTATACTGTCTTCAGAGATTCCGTTTTTTTGGTGGTACTCGAAACCTTTCTGGGTACCTGCGAAAGGGTGTTCAGCATGGTTAGAAAAATAGTGACAGAGAATAGAACAAGGATGGACAATTCAACCCTTAACTCAACAATGAGTAGATGAGTGTTTTGTGTGTATATGTGTAAATAAATGAACACTGAAATTCAAGTATTTCTCATATATATATATATATATATATATATATATATATATATATATATATATATATATATATATATTGTGTATATATATATGTATATATATAATAAAATAAATATATATATATATATTATATTTTTGAAGTATCAATTATCTAAACACAGTTTTATTTGCATATTTTCAGAATGTAGATATGTATGTATATATATATATATATATATATGTATGTATATATATATATATATATATATATATATATATATATATATATATATATATATATATATATATGTATGTATGTATGAAATACTTAACTTGGTGAATTCTAGCTGTAAATATACTCCTCCCCTCTTAGCCCCGCCCCCAACCACGCCCCACCCCGACCATGCCCCCCCCCACCCCCCACCTCCCGAAATCGGAGGTCTCAAGGTTGGCAAGTATGCAAAATAGTGGTATCGGGACAACACTAATGGAGATAAAGCTCAGCTTCAATGTTCACTAATATTTCCATTATACATAGCGTCATGTGAAAATTCCGTTTTTTTGTTTTGTTTCGGGTTTGAATGTTTGCCATCAAATCTGCAGAATGCCGAAACACAGCAATAACATCCCATCAAGCAGAAACCCCCTTCCCAATGACCTCTTCCGAGACCCATTTCACAGTCTAACAGATTGCTTTTCAGAAATTGACTGGAATTAGCTCTGACCCGGGAAACATGGCGCCGGATGAGATGGACTGGTTGGTGGCCGCTTGCCATGACCGCCAAGGGAGAGGCAGAGAGGCCGAGCCAAAGAGCTGCGTTGCAATAAATCAGAATCACTACCTGAGTTTTATTTATCTATAAATCTCTTTGGAGGAGATAAAAAAAATAAAATAAATAAATAAATAAAAAAGTGCGGGACCATCGGAGGCTTTCTTGTAGACAGGGAAAGGGCAAGTTACCTCAATGTAATACAATGCTTCAACATCCAAGGACCGTTATTTATTTTGTGCTTCCTGAAATCGAATCTGGAGCTGCTCCATGCAGCCAAACAAGCGTATCATTAGTAACTGGATGAATGAAGAGGAAAACCAAATGAGCCAATTAGCATTCTTTGTTATTTGCACTCATTTGCCAATCAAAGCTCCAATTTGAATGCAGAGTTGGAACTACAAAACGCTTCAAATGTTATGTTTGGTTGAATGTCATTAAAAAAAAAAAAGTCTTTGTTGAGAAATCAAAAATTAACTTTCGACTGAATCCTCTCTTCTTCTACAGTCTGATGTCCTTAAATAAACAGTATTTGTATTTGACTTTTTATCCTATTAGTTATGCAAGATTTTATTTATTTACTGTATTTATATATATATATATATATATATATATATATATATATATATGTATTTATATATATATATAATGATTGAGGGAACCCCCCCTCATGAAACAGGCCTGTAGAGATGAAATAGTCTTGTGATTTTTTTTCCCACACATACATATATATATATATATATATATATATATATATATATATATATATATGTATATATATACCGTATTTTTCGGAGTATAAGTCGCACCGGAGTATAAGTTGCACCTGCCGAAAATGCATAATAAAGAAGGAAAAAAACATATATAAGTCGCACTGGAGTATAAGTCGCATTTTTGGGGGAAATGTATTTGATAAAAGCCAACACCAAGAATAGACATTTGAAAGGCAATTTAAAATAAATAAAGAATAGTGAACAACAGGCTGAATAAGTGTACGTTATATGAGGCATAAATAACCAACTGAGAACGTGCCTGGTATTTTAACGTAACATATTATGGTAAGAGTCATTCAAATAACTATAACATATACAACATGCTATACGTTTACCAAACAATCTGTCACTCCTAATCGCTAAATCCCATGAAATCTTATACGTCTAGTCTCTTACGTGAATGAGATAAATAATATTATTTGATATTTTACGGTAATGTGTTAATAATTTCACACATAAGTCGCTTCTGAGTATAAGTCGCACACCCGGCCAAACTATGAAAAAAAAATAAAAAAAAAAAAATATATATATATATATATATATATATATATATATATATATATATATACATGTCAGGTTCAAACGCTGATGACATCTAATAAACAAGACAAGAGGCAAATAATTAAACAGAGACAGAATTCAATGTGGACTCAATATTGAGGAGAGTCGTCTGTACACTGTACTCTTGCACAGTACCTCAGCACGCTCTGCCAAAAGATTGCACGCCTCATTTTATTTTGGACCCTCCCCGACCACATGGCCACCGCTGTTTCCAAAGGACAAAGGTCGCAAAAAGTTCACAGAAAAGGTCGTAAACAATTCGCAGAAAAGGTCAGTTCAAAAAGAGTTCGTAAAATAGTTCACAAAGAGATCCGTAAAATTGTTAAAAAAGACGTTCGTAAACCAGTTAAAAAAGGAGGTTCAAAAAGAGGTCGTCTGGAAATTGGGCAGATCCTGTCTTCTCTCTGCTTTGAAGTCCTTGGGTTAGAACATTATCTTTCTGTTGATTACCATACATGAAAGAACGCGGGAACACCTTGATCTTGCTCCCCCCCCCCCACACACAGTGGAGTTTTACAAGCCTTACTCTTGGTAGGTTCCAAAGACAGCTTTTGTCATCTCACCAGACCCTCAATGTAACACAAAGTTTTTGTGAATTTAGAAACAATTATTTTAACAATATATATGTATGTATATATTTATAATTTATGTATATACAAGTTCATTAAGTTTGTACATAGAGTGAACAGGTAGTTCTAGCTCCGAGTAATTTATGATTTAAAGGAAAGGGGTGGGATTAAATAAGTGCAAACTTCTCACTCCTTTTGAAATATGTAAAAAAAAAAAGAAAAAAGAAAGCTAACTGCTCATTGTGTTTATTTTTTTTCGTTTTTTATTCTCCGTTGTTTTCATTTTGTTATAATGGCTGTTAAGGCTATAACACTGTATTGGATCAGGCTTGCTCTTGTTTTTTTGCATATTTAAAATAATAAAATATCAAATCAAATCAAATATATATATATTTTTTTGTTTCTATTAATCTTCATATGTCTCACTTGTATTTTATTCTTTATCTCTACTCATGGTTCCTACTATTTTACAAGTTGTATTATTTTTTTATTTTCCAACGTTCCTCAGATGAGCCATCTGCCTTGCTTACGGGGGCGCTTTTGTGTCAGCGTCCTGGGGGCCATGGTCTGATGACCTCCTGGTGCAGATGGCTCATGTGATAGTGTTTACTCACATGTCTCCTCTGTACTCTGTAGTTGCATATGTGTGTGTGTGTGTTTGTGTTTGGTATCTGTGTCCATGCGTACGTATGTGATAATGGGGGATATGGGTCACCGGGGTATTGTTTTTAATTTTGTAAAGCACTTTGCGTTGCATTTCTTTTATGTATGAAAAGCGCTTTATAAATATACCTTCATTGATTGATTGTTTGAACAGTGTAATTGATCTGATCTCATTAGCTGGCGGTAACTTTGCATGACGCCAAAAAATGAGTTGACTGACACGTCCAGTTCTGCGGTTTTGGAATGTTTTCACGAAGTCTAATCCACATTTGGCATGACTACAAAATAAGAGTGTAATTGGGATTTGCATGCTTTGTCAATTACAACTCCATGTCATGATGTACATTATGGACAAGGTTTATTTAATCGGATCCGTACCGAGGATGTCGTTGTGGCTTGTGCAGCCCTTTGAGACACTTGTGATTTAGGGCTATATGAATAAACATTGATTGATTGATTGATTGATCATCAATCGGGTTAGAATGTTCCTGTGTACATGGACCCTGAAAAAGAAGATCTGATTATGACGTGCATTTTCATGCATCACACTTTAAATCGGAATCATTTATTTTGACATGCGCAGAACGTAACATAAACGGAAAAGTGTTTTATTCGTGCTATGGTGCCATCTTTTGGGTGAGTTTGCTTACTGCAGGTGCTGACTAAGCAGTGATTCCCACTGTAAACAAACATGGCTTTGTGTATTTCTGTTGGTCCGACGTTATCACGGTAGTTTTCTTTTTTTTCCGTTAACTACTTTTGTTTTCTCGACTGGATTTGTTGCACAGGTGGCATCCTATGACAGTTCCACGCTGGAAATCACTGAGCTCCTGAGAGCGGCCCATTCTTTCACAAATGTTTGCAGAAACAGTCTTCATGCCTAAGTGCTTGATTTTATACACTTGTGTCCGGGCCAAGTGATTAGGACACCTGATTCTGATCATTTGCATGGGTGGCCAAATACTTTTGGCAATATAGTGTACGTTTTCATTGTCCTGTGGTTTTGGGTTATCTTAACTTTTTCCTGGGAATGCTGTTAATGGCAGCTTACCCTCAAATGCAATGATAGTCATGTCAAGGTGTGGTGAGCGTTGCTTGCAGGGTGACCCTCAAGGATGCAGAGACCGGCAGGCAGAATGCAGGTAAAACTAAGTTCAATGCCAACAGGGAAGCAGACCAACAAGTACAATGATCCAGCATCAAGAGGCAAGTGACACTGGACTATAAACCCTCTCGATTAGCAATCAGGGACAGGTGTGTCCACTGATCACCAATCAAGAGCAGGTGAGGGAAACAGCGCAAAGAGGCAGGAGTAAAGTCACTGCATGACAACACAAAAATTAGGAAGTTGAAACTGGAAACGGGAACTAAAACACCAAACACAGGAAAACACAAACATGACCAAACTGTCAGTGGCAAACTGACAAAAGTAAATTTCTAAAGGCATTAAGATTTTCTAAATCTGAAAAGATTTGATATATATTGTAGACACATTCGGAAAAAAATCATTCATTAAGCAGTTTTGTTTGGTTTAAATATATTTCGAACACGTATGCAATTACGAACGATGACTGCATTATGATGATAGTATATATGATAGTATATATCTGTATCATGAATCAATCAAAGTGGACCCCGACTTAAACTGGATTGGCAGACCGGGGTGGTGGTTCCTCTCTTTAAGAAGGGGAACTGGAGGGTGTGCTATAACTATCGTGGGATCACACTCCTCAGCCTTCCCGGTAAGGTCTATTCAGGTGTACTGGAGAGGAGGCTACGCCGGATAGTCGAACCTCGGATTCAGGAGGAACAGTGTGGTTTTCGTCCTGGTCGTGGAACTGTGGACCAGCTCTATACTCTCGGCAGGGTCCTTGAGGGTGCATGGGAGTTTGCCCAACCAGTCTACATGTGTTTTGTGGACTTGGAGAAGGCATTCGACCGTGTCCCTCGGGAAGTCCTGTGGGGAGTGCTCAGAGAGTATGGGGTATCGGACTGTCTGATTGTGGCAGTCCGCTCCCTGTATGCTCAGTGCCAGAGCTTGGTCCGCATTGCCGGCAGTAAGTCGGACACGTTTCCAGTGAGGGTTGGACTCCGCCAAGGCTGCCCTTTGTCACCGATTCTGTTCATAACTTTTATGGACAGAATTTCTAGGCGCAGTCAAGGCGTTGAGGGGATCTGGTTTGGTGACTGCAGGATTAGGTCTCTGCTTTTTGCAGATGATGTGGTCCTGATGGCTTCATCTGGCCAGGATCTTCAGCTCTCACTGGATCGGTTCGCAGCCGAGTGTGAAGCGACTGGGATGAGAATCAGCACCGCCAAGTCCGAGTCCATGGTTCTCGCCCGGAAAAGGGTGGAGTGCCATCTCCGGGTTGGGGAGGAGATCTTGCCCCAAGTGGAGGAGTTCAAGTACCTCGGAGTCTTGTTCACGAGTGAGGGAAGAGTGGATCGTGAGATCGACAGGCGGATCGGTGCGGCGTCTTCAGTAATGCGGACGCTGTATCGATCCGTTGTGGTGAAGAAGGAGCTGAGCCGGAAGGCAAAGCTCTCAATTTACCGGTCGATCTACGTTCCCATCCTCACCTATGGTCATGAGCTTTGGGTTATGACCGAAAGGACAAGATCACGGGTACAAGCGGCCGAAATGAGTTTCCTCTGCCGGGTGGCGGGGCTCTCCCTTAGAGATAGGGTGAGAAGCTCTGCCATCCGGGGGGAGCTCAAAGTAAAGCCGCTGCTCCTCCACATCGAGAGGAGCCAGATGAGGTGGTTCGGGCATCTGGTCAGGATGCCACCCGAATGCCTCCCTAGGGAGGTGTTTAGGGCACGTCCGACCGGTAGGAGGCCACGGGGAAGACCCAGGACACGTTGGGAGGACTATGTCTCCTGGCTGGCCTGGGAACGCCTCGGGGTCCCGTAGGAAGAACTGGATGAAGTGGCTGGGGAGAGGGAAGTCTGGGCTTCCCTGCTTAGGCTGCTGCCCCCGCGACCCGACCTCAGATAAGCGGAAGAAGATGGATGGATGGATGGATGGACCATTTAGTGGTCAATTGTACGGAATATGTACTTCACTGTACAATCTACTAATAAAAGTCTCAATCAATCAATCAATTACAAGTGATACATCATATAGTTTACATATTTACATTTGTCTTTACAGCATGTTTGAAAAGAAAGTAAGGAAGTATTATTTTAGAAATATGTGGCAGTGAAGAAACAGGTCCATAGTTTGTTAATTGGTGTTTGTCTCCAGGCTTGTAAATCAGTACAACTTTTGCTATTTTCATTTTGTCCGGGAAACGATAAGATTACTGATATACATTAGAGCAGGGGTGTCAAACTCATCTTAGCTCAGGGGCGGCATGGAGGAAAATCTATTCCATTCGGGCTGAGACCTCCATCCATCCATTTTCTACCGCTTGGGGTGCTGGAGCCTATCTCAGCTGCATTCGGGCGGAAGGCGGTGTACACCCTGGACAAGTCGCCACCTCATCGCAGGGCCAACACAGATAGACAGACAACATTTACACTCGCATTCACACACTAGGGCCAATTTAGTGTTGCCAATCAACCTATCCCCAGGTGCATGTCTTTGAGACAATCATGGCATAATAACTTCAAAATGCAGACAACTTCAAAATAGTTTTGTTTTGTTTTACTTTGGCCAAAATAGAACAAGCACATTCTTAAAATGTACATATTACAAATAATACTCTGCAGAACACTTCAAGTTAGTTAAAAACACAGTGAACTTACTTTGTCTCTGTGTTTTTACAAAGCCATTGAACTTAAAGCACTTCCTGTCTAGGATTCTCATGGTGGCAGTTCACCATTTCAAACATTTAAAAAGGCAATGGAGTGTTTCCTCAAACCGCCGCAACTGCCACAACACATTCATTCATACTTGCCAACCCTCCCGAATTTTCCGGGAGACTCCCGAAATTCAGCGCCTCTCCCGAAAACCTCCCGGGACAAATATTTTCCCGAAAATCTACCGATTTTCAGCCGGAGCTGGAGGCCACGCCCCCTCCAGCTCCATGCAGACCTGAATGAGGACAGCCTTTTTTCACGATGGGAGGACAACAGGGTGACAAGAACTAAATCATCCAGACAAGAGATAAATGGTATTATTATGTTTATCTTACCTAAAAATAAATATATTTATTAATTAAAAATTTTTTTTACTATATTTTGCTAAAAACATCAAAATGAATTGTATTTTTATTTGTATTTTTTCTGACTCATTACATCCAGGCATTAGAATTATACATTAAAATAAACATTTGAAATAATTAATTTTAAATTATCATAACAATTCATTTAAAATGACCATATTTAATTATTAAAATAATTGCTTGTTTATCAACAACTTTAGAATTTTATTCATTACATTTTGAAGCTCTCAGAAGCCAAGTTATGTTATATTCCTTAATATTTATTTATGCAAGTTTGAAGTATCAATTATCTAAACACAGTTTTATTTGCATATTTTCAGAATGTAGATATATATATATATATATATATATATATATATATATATATGTATATATATATGTATGAAATACTTGACTTGGTGAATTCTAGCTGTCAATATACTCCTCCCCTCTTAACCACGCCCCCAACCACGCCCTGCCCCACCCCCGACCGCGCCCCCACCCCCAACTCCCGAAATCGGAGGTCTCACGGTTGGCAAGTATGCATTCATTTATCAACATTCAAATATTTCAATTATAATCAAAACAATCGTCAAAAATGACACCATAGCCGAAATCAAGGTTACATAACTACACACTTAACCAATGTGAACATGGTGGATTTAAGCATACAATAATATAGAACAAACAACAAATGCAGAAACACACATTTTTACAATGGAGTTCAGGGTCTCACTGGCACTGTCAACCAATTGCGAACACTGCACGAAACTCTAACTACAAAAATGACCGTCATAATGACTTAAGTCTTCGCATCTTACCGTTTCGTTATTTTACCCGTTAAGTGGGTAAGTTACAATCAAAGAAAATATTGTTTGTCGCTACTGCATCAGTCTGCCGCCATCTGCCGCCAGCCACGACAGGAGCAACTGATACGACATCCCTGCGTTAGTGGTTCTGAATTTCCTTCGACAACTTTAAAAAAAAATTGCTATTCCATGACAGTATCTGTTTTAGAGTTACATTTATTTGCAATGTCCATTATTTCCTATGTTCTCACATTCTTGAGGAACATTGAGTTGGGGTATTTTCAACTTACCCATCATGTACATCTGGAATCGTTTGATCCAGATGTGTTCCAATATTTACTGAGAAGTTATTAATTAAGTTATTGCCTGCTCAGTAACACAAGTAACTATTTGGATAACTACTATTTACTTTAATTTTAGTCATAGTCCTCTGAAGTAATGGTACTTTTTTGGCTACTCTCCCAAGCAGGGATCTGGACTCTTATACACCAATCCCAAAATAAGAATAAACACAGCAAACACTATAGCAATGACAAAAACTGGCAGTATAGAAGAGGACATACAAGAGTAGGAATCTTGGGTTGGGACTATTTTTGTCCAAAACACTTCACACTAAAAAAAAAAGTTGAATCTGTTGAACAATTAATGGAGGCAGCATAAACACAGACCTTATAATCTAATGAGCGCTGGAGGTGAACACGTTCGCAACAAATATTTTTTACCTTCTTAAGTGACTACTTTGTCCCAATTCACAGAGCAATGACTTGTGTGGCGTCGGCTTTCCCCACAGACATTAAGATTTTTGTCATTTGGACATTAGAGATTTTCTATCCCGACCCGTTTTGCAGCCAATTATCAGGACAAATTCACTCTTAACACACCTCTGACCACAAGGCAATCTTATAAAACAGGCGTTTCAATCAAAATTGAGTAATTTTCTTCTGAACCTTATATTGCCTTAAATGACATCAAACAGACGAGCCCACGTGAATGTAAAATGTGATTAAATACTGCATTGCGACTGAAAATAAACGGGACCAACTTTCTTATCAATAACAAAAGGTGCATCTTACTTAGTAGTGCTCTTCTGTGATTTAAACAAATTACCAAAAGCTGTGCATTGTCCTTATTATGTTTCCAATCCGATACCAAGTAAAATTCAGGCTGGTATACTGATCTGGATACCACTCTGATACCAATACTTTGTGCACATATACCTAATGTGTGTGTGAAATTTAAAAAGTTGTGTGTTTTTAAATAATGACATAAAAAACAACAGTAACAATGTCAGACAAAAGAGCAAAAAATCAGAATGTAAAGAGTAAAAGATGACATTTTTAAACTAACAATTTATATCAATAATATACATAGTCACCTAAGATACAATGTTCTGTCATAAGTATATATTTATGTATGTATGTGTGTGTGTGTGTGTGTGTGTGTGTGTGTGTGAAATATTAGCATATTAATGTTTGTGTATGTATACACATATAAATACACTTATATACAGTATATATAAATACATATATATATGTATATATATAAAATCATATATATATATATATATATATATATATATATATATATATATACATATACATATATATATACATATACATATATATATACATATACAGGTAAAAGCCAGTAAATTAGAATATTTTGAAAAACTTGATTTATTTCAGTAATTGCATTCAAAAGGTGTAACTTGTACGTTATATTTATTCACTGCACACAGACTGATGCATTCAAATGTTTATTTCATTTAATTTTGATGATTTGAAGTGGCAACAAATGAAAATCCAAAATTCCGTGTGTCACAAAATTAGAATATTACTTAAGGCTAATACAAAAAAGGGATTTTTAGAAATGTTGGCCAACTGAAAAGTATGAAAATGAAAAATATGAGCATGTACAATACTCAATACTTGGTTGGAGCTCCTTTTGCCTCAATTACTGCGTTAATGCGGCGTGGCATGGAGTCGATGAGTTTCTGGCACTGCTCAGGTGTTATGAGAGCCCAGGTTGCTCTGATAGTGGCCTTCAACTCTTCTGCGTTTTTGGGTCTGGCATTCTGCATCTTCCTTTTCACAATACCCCACAGATTTTCTATGGGGCTAAGGTCAGGGGAGTTGGCGGGCCAATTTAGAACAGAAATACCATGGTCCGTAAACCAGGCACGGGTAGATTGTGCGCTGTGTGCAGGCGCCAAGTCCTGTTGGAACTTGAAATCTCCATCTCCATAGAGCAGGTCAGCAGCAGGAAGCATGAAGTGCTCTAAAACTTGCTGGTAGACGGCTGCGTTGACCCTGGATCTCAGGAAACAGAGTGGACCGACACCAGCAGATGACAGGGCACCCCAAACCATCACCCAACCATGCAAATTTTGCATTTCCTTTGGAAATCGAGGTCCCAGAGTCTGGAGGAAGACAGGAGAGGCACAGGATCCACGTTGCCTGAAGTCTAGTGTAAAGTTTCCACCATCAGTGATGGTTTGGGGTGCCATGTCATCTGCTGGTGTCGGTCCACTCTGTTTCCTGAGATCCAGTGTCAACGCAGCCGTCTACCAGCAAGTTTTAGAGCACTTCATGCTTCCTGCTGCTGACCTGCTCTATGGAGATGGAGATTTCAAGTTCCAACAGGACTTGGCGCCTGCACACAGCGCAAAATCTACCCGTGCCTGGTTTATGGACCATGGTATTTCTGTTCTAAATTGGCCCGCCAACTCCCCTGACCTTAGCCCCATAGAAAATCTGTGGGGTATTGTGAAAAGGAAGATGCAGAATGCCAGACCCAGAAACGCAGAAGAGTTGAAGGCCACTATCAGAGCAACCTGGGCTCTCATAACACCTGAGCAGTGCCAGAAACTCATCGACTCCATGCCACGCCGCATTAACGCAGTAATTGAGGCAAAAGGAGCTCCAACCAAGTATTGAGTATTGTACATGCTCATATTTTTCATTTTCATACTTTTCAGTTGGCCAACATTTCTAAAAATCCCTTTTTTGTATTAGCCTTAAGTAATATTCTAATTTTGTGACACACGGAATTTTGGATTTTCATTTGTTGCCACTTCAAATCATCAAAATTAAATGAAATAAACATTTGAATGCATCAGTCTGTGTGCAATGAATAAATATAATGTACAAGTTACACCTTTTGAATGCAATTACTGAAATAAATCAAGTTGTTCAAAATATTCTAATTTACTGGCTTTTACCTGTATATATATATATATATATATATATATATATATATATATATATGTATATATATATATATGATTGGAGCACATACTTGTTGGTCACAAAAAACATTCATGAAGTTTGGTTCTTTTATGAATATATTATGGGTCTACTGAAAATGTGAGCAAATCTGCTGGGTCAAAAGTATACATACAGCAATGTTAATATTTGCTTACATGTCCCTTGGCAAGTTTCACTGCAATAAGGCACTTTTGGTAGCCATCCACAAGCTTCTGGGAAGCTTCTGGTTGAATTTTTGACCACTCCTCTCGACGAAATTGGTGCAGTTCAGGTAAATTTGTTGGTTTTCTGACATGGACTTGTTTCTTCAGCATTGTCCACACATTTCAGTCAGGACTTTGGGAAGGCCATTCTAAAACATTCATTCTAGCCTGATTTAGCCATTCCTTTAACACTTTTGATGTGTGTTTGTCCTGTTGTAACACCCAACTGCGCCCAAGACCCAACCTCCGGGCTGATGATTTTAGGTTGTCCTGAAGAATTTGGAGGTAATCCTCATTTTTCATTGTCCCATTTACTCTCTGTAAAGCACCAGTTCCATTGGCAGCAAAACAGGCCCAGAGCACAATACTACCACCACCATGCTTGACGGTAGACATTGTGTTCCTGGGATAAAGGCCTCACCTTTTCTCCTCCAAACATATTGCTGGGTATTGTGGCCAAACAGCTCAATTTTTGTTTCATCTGACCACAGAACTTTCCTCTAGAAGGTCTTATCTTTGTCCATGTGATGTCAGATAAAACAAAAATTGAGTTGATTGGCCACAATACCCAGCAAAATATTTGGATTAGATATATATATATATATATAAAGCCTTTTTTTTATAAACACTTTTAGACACCTCTGTTCTAAAATATTAGAAGCTCTCAAATTATAAGTAGAATAAAATTAAACCATATACAACATTTTGTTAGTTAATTGCCAATTAAAAAAAACTAAACAATACTAATTTATGAAATAATCAATTCGAAAAATTGCAACAAAAATAATAAACACTGTTAAATATGTAACTGGACAGGCAGAATTTTTGGCACACTAGGTTATGCAGATACCCAATCATATTATTTTTTTTTTTTCTATTCTTATACATGGGGAAAAAAAACAATACACATTAAAAAAATTGGTATGTAATTTTAAAAAGTTGAGATGTTCTAACTAATAATTATTAATAATTTACTTAGTCACCTATGAATCAAAGCTGACACAATATCAGTGTTAAGGATTTTTGAAATAAAAAATATAAAAAAAAAGTTTGCACACCCCTTAACAAAAGTATTGCTATTTTACCTTTGAGAATCAATATTAGAGCAAAAAGATCTGGTATCGGCGGTATCGATATTTCAGTATCGATCCTCACATGACTAGTGTACACACATCCGTGACTAAGAAAGGATACACGTGCAGCACCCTGAATCGCTGCAACAATACATCTTCTGCTTACATTTCTAAATGTTCTTGTTATTGTGGTCGCTGACATTGGGTTTTGCTTGACTCCATCACACAATTCCTCTTTTTATTCCCCTTCAAGTCTGTCTCGGCAGCAGATGCAAGCACCATTCTCCCGACACTGAAGGACTTTCTGCTATGCAGCAAAATCCATCCAATCCTGAGTGAACACGTGCCTTTGCCGTACAGGAACGCGTCGCGACTCTTGCGCAGCTTTCACACTGGGTTCAAAGCTTCGTTTTTCTTCGCCTTCTTCCTTCAGACGCCTGTGGATACTTTCGCGAAAGGTCTGTGTTTGGTCTCATAATGGAGCTTCAAGGTTCCGCGTTTGATCAGGGCTACAGTTTCAATGCGGTTTGGAACTAGATTCTGTTAGAATAACCCTATTGTACAAACCCCGTTTCCATATGAGTTGGGAAATTGTGTTAGATGTAAATATAAACGGAATACAATGATTTGCAAATCATTTTCAACCCATATTCAATTGAATGCACTACAAAGACAACATATTTGATGTTCAAACTGATAAACTTTTTTTTTTTTCAAATAATCATTAACTTTAGAAATTGATGCCAGCAACACGTGACAAAGAAGTTGGGAAAGGTGGCAATAAATACTGATAAAGTTGAGGAATGCTCATCAAACACTTATTTGGAACATCCCACAGGTGAACAGGCAAATTGGGAACAGGTGGGTGCCATGATTGGGTATAAAAATAGATTCCATGAAATGCTCAGTCATTCACAAACAAGGATGGGGCGAGGGTCACCACTTTGTCAACAAATGCGTGAGCAAATTGTTGAACAGTTTAAGAAAAACCTTTCTCAACCAGCTATTGCAAGGAATTTAGGGATTTCACCATCTACGGTCCGTAATATCATCAAAGGGTTCAGATAATCTGGAGAAATCACTGCACGTAAGCAGCTAAGCCTGTGACCTTCGATCCCTCAGGCTGTACTGCATCAACAAGCGACATCAGTGTGTAAAGGATATCACCACATGGGCTCAGGAACACTTCAGAAACCAACTGTCAGTAACTACAGTTGGTCGCTACATTTGTAAGTGCAAGTTAAAACTCTCCTATGCAAGGCGAAAACGGTTTATCAACAACACCCAGAAACGCCGTCGGCTTCGCTGGGCCTGAGCTCATCTAATATGGACTGATACAAAGTGGAAAAGTGTTCTGTGGTCTGACGAGTCCACATTTCAAATTGTTTTTGGAAACTGTGGACGTCGTGTCCTCCGGACCAAAGAAGAAAAGAACCATCCGGATTGTTATAGGCGCAAAGTTGAAAAGTCAGCATCTGTGATGGTATGGGGGTGTATTAGTGCCCAAGACATGGGTAACTTACACATCTGTGAAGGTGCCATTAATGCTGAAAGGTACATACAGGTTTTGGAGCAACATATGTTGCCATCCAAGCAACGTTACCATGGACGCCCCTGCTTATTTCAGCAAGACAATGCCAAGCCACGTATTACATCAACGAGGCTTCATAGTAAAAGAATGCGGGTGTTATGATCCGCTGCCCGGATCATATTTTTTGTTTACATTTTCAAGATACTTGTGTTTTTTGTTAGTTTTGGACTCCTTGAGTGCCTGTTTTGTACAACTGAGTTTGTTGCCATGGCTGCTTATTATTTTCACCTGCCGCGTTTGTTCCCGACGCGCACCTGTTAGTCATCACTGACATTATTATTTAAGCCGACCTTCCCTGTCATTCTGTCTTGCTTCGTAGTTTGCTTTTTGCAACAGTAGACGACTTTTGTTCTTGCTCTGTACCTGTTAGCTTCCACGCTAGGCTCTGTTACTTGCTAGCTCCCACGCTAGTCTTCCTTAGTTTTTACCTTATGTGCTATGAGCACCCTTTTCTTTGTTTCTTCTGAGTTATTCCGTAAATAAATCATTTCTTTTACCTTCACGCTGTGTCCAAAGTCCGTTGCATCCTGGGAGAACGAAACCCCGCATCACCATGCGCCCCGGTCGTCACAGCGGGTACTAGACTGGCCTGCCTGTAGTCCAGACCTGTCTCTCATTGAAAATGTGTGGCGCATTATGAAGCCTAAAATACCACAACGGAGACCCCCGGACTGTTGAACAACTTAAGCTGTACATCAAGCAAGAATGGGAAAGAATTCCACCTGAGAAGCTTAAAAAATGTGTCTCCTCAGTTCCCAAACGTTTACTGAGTGTTGTTAAAAGGAAAGGCCATGTAACACAGTGGTGAACATGCCCTTTCCCAACTACTTTGGCACGTGTTGCAGCCATGAAATTCTAAGTTAATTATTATTTGCAAAAAAAAATAAAGTTTATGAGTTTGAACATCAAATATCTTGTCTTTGTAGTGCATTCAATTGAATATGGGTTGAAAAGGATTTGCAAATCAATGTATTCCGTTTATATTTACATCTAACACAATTTCCCAACTCATCTGGAAACAGGGTTTGTATATTAGTACTTCCATTTACTTTTAAGTGTCTGGTTTTCTGCTTCAACTTTTCTTACTTTATACTATTTTATTGGCTCATTTCGAGTGAAGTCACCACGCTTCCCCCAACACAGGGGTCGGCAACCCAAAATGTTGAAAGAGCCATATTGGACCAAAAATACAAAATAAAAAATCTGTTTGGAGCCGCAAAAAATTATACGCCTTATATAAGTGTTATAATTCAAGATGCTTTGTTATTGTCCATTCTTTAACATGTACAAGACACATAAGAACTGAAATTTCATTTTCGGCACAGTCCCACTAAGAGCAGACATACGTTACAGGGAGACAAGACGGGACCGCCGACGGATCAGCCACGTATGGCGCTCCTTAAAAAAGGTGGTAAAAAGGTAATATTGGGAAAGGGGGGAAGAGTAAAAAATATCAGTCTAAGTCCAGACTGAGTCCAAGGGAAAAAAAAACCTCATTTAGCATAGCACACATAAACATGTTACACATAATCACAACAACTCGCAACAGAGGGGGGGGGGATTTGGCGCCATGGAGGCCGGCCTGCTGCTATAAAGCGCTACTAGCCGTCCATAACCCCGAAGAGGAATTAAGCAGTGGTATAATGAAGGCAACACTTGAAGTAAGTGCCTATATTAGTTTTATTAGCCTACTATCAAAGGCTGACGCAAATCCTCGTTGACAGAAGTGTTGTATTCACATTTTTATTCTACACATTTTTGCAACATTGGAAAACACGAGTAAAATGGAGGTTTCTCACAGGATGAGATAACTTCTGGAAATTATAAAATGGTAAATGGGTTATACTTGTATATCGCTCAAGGTACTCAAAGCGCTTTGACACTATTTCCACATTCACCCATTCACACACACATTCACACACTGATGGCGGGAGCTGCCATGCAAGGCCCTAACCACGACCCATCAGGAGCAAGGGTGAAGTGTCTTTCTCAAGGACACAACGGACATGACGAGGTTAGTAGAAGGTGGGGATCGAACCAGTAACCCTCGGGTTGCTGGCTCGGCCCCTCTCCCAACCCCGCCACGCCGTCCCCTGGCTTAATTACTGGCTTACGATGGCCAAAGGTATAGATGTGTGTGTCCAAGTTAAAGGAAACTGCAAGCTGTCTTCTTCTAATGGATTTATTACAATGTTTTCAAGCTGGCTAACGTTTGCTGTGGTCTGGAACAACATGGCACACAAACAACTATCAGAAATGCAGTCAATATTACACACAGATAATGTGTCATGAGACATGCAAATATAGATTAAATACACAGAGGACATAAGTAAAGGAAATTAATACCTACAAACGAGGCATAATGATGCAATATGTACACAGAGCTTTCCTTCATGGATCTAAACTTTACCACTGACGGTATTTATTTCTATATTTTTATTGTAATATTTTCAGAATGTGCTTGTTCAATTTATGGCCAACGTAAAACAAAGAAAAAAATCTGAAGTCGTCTTTTTTTTTTAGTTTTAATGCCGTGATTTTAATAGTCCGGCATCCGCGTGTGCACAGATTTTCCTCCATGTGGCCCCTAGGCTAAAATGAGTTTGACACCCCTGAATTAGTACAAAATCATTTTTTGGGGTTGTTTTTGTTAGTGTTTACAAAGTTAGGGAGTACGTTTCTGGATACAGCAAGGTTTTTGAGCGCAAAACCGAAATAATTTAAATGGGAACCAACAGTAGTTTTTGCTTTTGTTTAGTTACTGAGCACAAGCTATTTTATTTAAAAAAACATATACGTAGCATTCAATACCACAAATTCAATACGTCATCTGATTTACAACATTACTATCAAGATAAGCTTTATTCAAATGTATTATTGTGTTGACCTTAGTTTACTATAAAACATGTTCAGTTCTATGAATCTATTGTCAAAGTATCGAATCTGTCACGACGAGGTCGCATCTTACTGCGTGGGTCGTTCTCCCAAGATGCAGACGAAACTCCGGAGGCAAGGTGCAGGTAAGGAAATGATTTATCGTCCATAAATCATGCAGGAAATGCAGATAAACAAAACAAGCGTGCCGATAGCACGGGAAGCAAAGCTAAGGAAAAGGCTAGCGCGAAAGCTTAGCATACAAACAGGCATAGGAATCAAAAAGTAGATGTCGCAACTGTTGTGCAAACAACAAAGCCAGACTGAGCATGGCGAAAAACGGGAATAAGTAGCTCTCTGATTAGTGCCCGGCAGCAGGTGAGCGTCGTGGATGCTAATCAGAGGCAGGTGAAACTAGTCAGCACCCAAGGTAAACAAAACTCAAGGGTGCTGAAAACAGAACTGAGGGAGTCATAACTAAACAGAACATGATCCGGGCAACGGATCATGACAGAATCCGTTGTGAGGCCATAAAATGTTGATCAGAACATCTTTATGATATTTACAATGCACATTTCTGGGGTTTCGAACAAAGAGCATCATTCCAGTTGCTTTCTTCTATTCTAAATCCTCCCCCACTCGCATGTCCTTAGAGGAAGAATTTGGGTATTTAGTCTTGCTAAAGAGTAGTACAAGTGGAAGTTGTTTGAAACATTTTTAAAGATTTAAGTTGAATTTGAGAGTTGTTCCTGTTGGTATATTAAACACGACTTATGACTAAACCATTTCTCCTCCTCCAATCTCATGTCCCCAGGTGGACAATGTGGCCAGTTGTTTTTGTTAATTAGAAGTAGCAGCATTAGTTAATCATGACAAAAGTCTAAATTGGATTCAGGAACTATTATCAAGTCATACAGTTCATTCATCCATTCGTCCATGTTCTGTCGCTTGTCCCTCCCGGGGTTGGAGGGGCTGGAGCCTTGGGCGGAAGGCAGACAAAGACAGACAACCAATCACAAATTAGCAGTGGTTTGCCGTCAGGGCCAGCAAGGCCTTCTCTGCTGGCCTAACATAAATCATGATCATAAATTAATCAAAGTTAATTTTATTTTGAATCGACTTTCCATACATATATAACATTATTCATCATAGTGTTGCTGTTTTTAAGTTAGAGCTTTTATCCGATCAGAATTCAGCTAGCTTGTTGCCAGCGCTGCGTGAATTTGTTAGAATAATTATGTATATATTATCATCATAACTTTATGCTTAAGGGCCATACTATAAAGTATTGTCAATTTGTGCAGAGCTAGCAATCCAAAAGATTGCTAGCCTCGTTATCAGTGTTGTGTGCAGACTCGGCCTGCTGGCAGCCAAGGCCGAATATTTGGTTCCAAGACCAGACAAAGCAGAGAAGAGACTGGGCGATATCACCAAGTGTCAACATATTTGCATTTTTGTATTATCATATATTGTGTCTTACTGGAGTTGTCGAGATTACCCCCTTCCCTCACCGTGATGTAGTAGGGCCATTTCCTAATAAATGGAGGAGGCGCACGGGCTTTTCTTTAGAACGTAGTTTGGATCTGTAACTAGAGTACAGCCCAAAACACGTGTCTCCTCATGAGCTAAATTGAACTCTGTCTCTGAATCTTCCTTGCTTCTTGTCTGATTAGTAGATGTCAACAGTGTTTGCACCTGACAGAATTCTGCTGGAGGCCTTCTGAACCAACATCAGCGGCGGTTGTGCAGTTTAACGAACGGAGGACATTCAATTAACAGACAGCTGCGATAGCCGATCAGATCACAAGTTGTTGACAGTAGCCCATCTAGGTAGCCTTACGTTGAACGTGACTGTGATTGGAAACTCACTTGTCACTCCCAAGTATCCAATCACTAGTTGTAATTTACGAAATCAGAAAGTGGCACTGGAGCCATACCCGGTCAGCGGAGAAATAAGCGGTAATCACTTTTTTAACCAACAAAGAAGCAGAGCAAAACGTTGATTAGGTGGCAGATAAATGTTTGTAAGGACATTTTCAAGAAGGATATTTAAAAAGAAACGAGATCTTGTGAAACGAGGTCGACCGACCCCAGAAACTAGTTAAACTTCCACTCCAATCAACCAACTACGAGCGGTACCAATGGCTTATAGGGCATTAAATGGCCGTTACAAATTGTGAATACAAATATTTTTGTTTTGACAGTACCACGTCCGACGCGGGTTTATTGGTTTTTAAATGTGCCAAAAAAATAGCCCGTTTTGTACACCAGCGACAAATGAAATGCCCAGCAGTGCGCAAGTGTGTTTCTGTATAGTATTTTTCAAGCCGTGGTCATGTGGCGACGTAAATGATTGCATTTTGGGAGGTATTTATTGAAGTCGGACTAAGTAAGACATCACTGAAGGCCAAGGTGGGAAATGCACGGCCCGCCACTGCACATTAGGGTGTTGCCAATCAGCCTATTCCCAGTTGCATGTCTTTGGGGGTGGGAAGAATCTGAAGGAAAGGGTAACACAAAATCGAACCCAGGTCCAACTAAATATTCTCTTCTTCCCCAGTCTCATGACCTTACATGGGGAATACGTCCGTGTATCCTTGCTTTCAAATGTGTAATTGTTTTTTTTACATTTGACTGACCTTTTATTTGGAAGTTCCAAATAAATGTCTTTGGCAGATATCCAACCTTTGGCCTTTGTAACAAATGATCTCTTCTTCCCGAGTTGCATGTCCTCAGATGGAAAATGGGGATAGTTACCTGAGCTAATTAGCTCCCAGGCACTTTCATTACACAAGGAAATTGTTTTACTGGCAGAGATGCGAATAGTTCCACAGTTTGAAGACATTTTCGTGAACTTTCGTCTAATTGACAGAATGGGATTCGAGCAAATGAAAGTATCATTAAGCAATGCATGTGCCAATTACAGCGGCCATTTGGATACTGAAGGGAATGAATGTCTTGAGATTGGATTTCTTGGCATTCAACAAAGAACCTCATTCATACAGGTCTAGAGTTTCATGGAATTGTAAGAATGTTTGAAAAAAAATCTAATGTATCCGATACCCCCAAATAGCAATGGTCTTTCAACCGGTCATTTGCTTGGATAATGGGGGGCATTTATTTTTGTTAATTACAGTATCTTATAGGCACTTGCAACAGGAAAGAAAAACAGTGTTGCAGTTCAACAACTTTGCCTGAATTGACCTCAAACTTTTTGAATGCATTGGAGAAGTCAGAATGTTACATTTAAAAACGACTACTGTCCCACTGAAAAACTTTCAGTTTGGGTTGATTTTGGTGGCACCAGTCAACCAAAGTGGTAGTGTTTTGCCTGAAGGAATATGACTAATCTTTCCATAGTAGGAACTTACCAATTTCACTAAAACGTTTTATTTACGATTGCATTGCATCGCATTGTTTTTCTTTATGCAGTACTTTTGAGTTTGTGGCGTGGCTAGTCGTGTCAGTGTGGAACTGGAAACTAAATAAAGTTCCGACAACATTTTGATTTGAGCATCGAAAATTACTTACTAGTCCAGCAGGAACAGACTTACTTACTTACTTAATCCTCTTCGTCCCTGACGGGACATAAGGCTTCGACGATCTGCCTCCATCTGGACCGGTCTTGAGCAACATGCTGTGCCTTGTCCCAGGTTATGTTCATCTCCTTCAGCTCAGCTATCACCGTACGCCGCCACGTGTTCTTGGGCCGGCCTTGTTTCCTTTTCCCAGGTGGAGTCCAATGTAGTGCGATCTTGGGGATGCGGTCTTGGTCCATCCTGAGAACATGCACAAGCCATTGGAATGCATTGGATATTTTCTCGGGCCAGAAGATTCGACAGTTTCCTGAGGCATCCCTTGTGGAAGGATTAGACTTTTTTCATGTCGTAGGATGTTACTCTCGCCAGCACTCCGAGCCGTACAACAATACAGATTTTACATTACTGTTGTAAAGTCGGACCTTTGTTTTTGAGCTATATTGCTTGGACTTCCAGATGATATGTAGCCTAGCAAAAGCACCCTGTGCCTTTCCGAGTCTTGCTCTAATGTCCTTTTGTGCAAGGTTGTCCTTACTGACAAGACTTCTCAGATAGGTAAAGTAGCAGGAACAGAGCCAAGGAAGAATTGGTCTGAAATCCGTCCGTATTTTTGAGCTTAGGCCAGCGAGTGAAAGCTGGACCAATGTTGATCCTTCACTGTCCTTTTATCCGGGTCTCCTCCCTTTTTTTTGTCTGCTCAGACAAAACTTTTCGTTTCTTTGGTTGTTTTTGCAGCTTCTGCGATGATAGCAGTACCGTATTTTTCGGACTATAAGTCATACTTGCCAACCCTCCCGGATTTTCCGGGAGACTCCCGAAATTCAGTGCCTCTCCCGAAAACCTCCCGGGACAAATTTTCTCCCGAAAATCTCCCGAAATTCAGGCCGAGCAGGAGGCCACGCCCCCTCCAGCTCCATGCGGACCTGACTTGTTTTCACGTACGAACACCGTGCCTGCCCAATCACGTTACAACTGTAGAATGATTGAGGGCGAGTTCTTGGTTTCTTATGTGGGTTTATTGTTAGGCAGTTTCATTAACGTCCTCCCAGCGCGGTAACAACCCACAACAACAGCAGTCACGTTTTCGTCTACCGTAAAGCAGTTTGTCTGCCGTAAACAGCAATGTTGTGACGCTCTTAAACAGGACGATACTACCATCTACTGTACATGCATATGTGACAATAACATCTAGGGCTTTTAGAGTGCAGTGCACAACTGCGCACACAACAAGGAGACGAAGCAGAATGCATCATCAGAGAGGGTGTTCAGCATGGTTAGAAAAATAGTGACAGAGAATAGAATAAGGATGGACAATTCAACCCTTAACTCAACAATGAGTAGATGAGTGTTATGTGTGTGTATATGTGTAAATAAATGAACACTGAAATTCAAGTATTTATTTTATATATATATATATATATATATATATATATATATATATATATATATAGCTAGAATTCACTGAAAGTCAAGTATTTATTTATATACTGTATATATATATATGAAATACTTGACTTGGTGAAGTCTAGCTGTAAATATACTCCTCCCCTCTTAACCATGCCCCACCCCCACCCCCCGAAATCGGAGGTCTCAAGGCAAGTATGCTATAAGTCGTAGTTTTTTTCATTGTTTGGCCGGGGGTGCGGCTTATACTCAGGAGCGACTTATGTGTGAAATTATTAACACATTACCGTAATATATCAAATAATATTATTTATCTCATTCACTTAAGAGACTAGACGCATAAGATTGCATGGGATCTAGCGATTAGGAGTGACAGATTGTTTGGTAAAAGTATAGCATGTTCTATATGTTATAGTTATTTGAATGACTCTTACCATAATATGTTACGTTAACATACCAGGCACGTTCTCAGTTGCCTCATATAACGTACACTTATTCAGCCTGTTGTTCACTATTCTTTATTTATTTTAAATTGCCTTTCAAATGTCTATTCTTAGTGTTGGGTTTTATCAAATACATTTGCCCAAAAAAATGCGACTTATATATGTTTTTTTCCTTCTTTATTATGCATTTTCGGCCGGTGCGACTTATACTCCGGAGTGACTTATACTCCGAAAAATATGATAATTTCACCTAGGCGTTTGCATCGATTTCCGTCTTTGCAACGAACTGGGAAAGGGGGAGTGACGATACAGACCCCCTCAGGCCATGACAGAGGTGTCATTCAACTAGTATCATCCCAAAAGTCATGAAAATATTTTATGATGGTTGAAAATGTACTTAATGCTGCTTTAAATTACAGTGCTGTTCTTGAGTGCTCATAAGAAAACCTACATTTATTGATGCCACCGTGGCTGAAGGGGGATCTTTGTGAAATTCGAAACCTTCCATCAGTCGCAATACATTTTTCCGAGGGTTTCTTCTCGGGCTTTACCTTGGACGCCATCGTGGAGTAAATTCCAGCCCTGCAGCAAACCATCCATCCGCACGTCATAAAGAAATCACTCGGCATTACAGCGCAGCAGCTTCCGTGCACTTTACGAGGATAGTAAACGGGTGATGTATGTCTGCTGTGTAAGTGGTCAGTTGCCTACCACGCAGCAAATGCATCATATAGAAACAGTGGCACTCGAAATGAATGAAATGATGTGGTGGATATCAGCTAGTAAACGGCACACTTTATGGCAATTAATGGAACACTTTTCCTAAATATCCTTTACCTCAGTCTGACTTATCATTGTCTATGTTTATCTATTGCAATTTTGTATTGCTGCTGGTTAACAAAAATCCTGCTTTCGTTCAAATTTGCAAATGAGCTCGCCACTTTTGACATGAGAAAGACTAATGGCCTGTTTGTCTTTGCTTCATGAGTGTTCGCAGAGAGGGAATTATTTCACTCACACTCACGGCTGACTCTAATAAAAATTAATGACATACAAACACTGGTAATTAATTACTCGCCATGGCTGTTCCTTTACTGCCATCTCACTCAACAGATAACAAATTCTCATTACACTAGACTTATTTTTCACACAAATGCCGTGAAAGAGTGACAGACGTTTTTCTGTTGATACAGTGATATTTACAGTCATGGTCAAAAGTTTGCATACACTTGTAAAGAACATAATGTCATGGCTGTTTTGACTTTCCAATAATTTCTACAACTCTTATTTTTTTGTGATAGAGTGATTGGAGCACATACTTGTTGGTCACAAAAAACATTCATGAAGTTTGGTTTTTTTATGAATATTTTATGGGTCTACTGAAAATGTGCTGGGTCAAAAGTATACATACAGCAATGTTAATATTTGGTTGCATGTCCCTTGGCACGTTTCACTGCAATAAGACCCTTTTGGTATCGAGACTGATTTGACGTTTTTAAAGGGGAACATTATCACAATTTCCGAATGGTTAAAACCATTAAAAATCAGTTCCCAGTGGCTTATTATATTTTTCCAAGTTTTTTTCAAAATTTTACCCATCACGCAATATCTCTAAAAAAAAGCTTCAAAGTACCTGATTTTAACCACCCGTCCATTTTCCTGTGACGTCACATAGTGAAGCCAACACAAACAAACATGGCGGAAAGAACAGCAAGCTATAGCGACATTAGCTCGGATTCAGACTCGGATTTCAGCGGCTTAAGCGATTCAACAGATTACGAATGTATTGAAACGGATGGTTGTAGTGTGGAGGCAGGTAGCGAAAACGAAATTGAAGAAGAAACTGAAGCTATTGAGCCATATCGGTTTGAACCGTATGCAAGCGAAACCGACGAAAACGACACGACAGCCAGCGACACGGGAGAAAGCGAGGACGAATTCGGCGATCGCCTTCCAACCAACGATTGGTATGTGTTTGTTTGGCATTAAAGGAAACTAACAAATATGAAGTAGGTTTACAACATATGAAATACATTTGGCAACAACATGCACTTTGAGAGTGCAGACAGCCCAATTTGCATCAATTAATATATTCTGTAGACATACCCTCATCCGCGCTCTTTTCCTGAAAGCTGATCTGTCCAGTTTTGGAGTTGATGTCAGCAGGCCAGGGAAGCTAGGGTCGATAGGGGGTTTAGCTCGCTCGTCTGCGGGAACAAACTGCCGCCATTGCTTGCCGTGCTACCGAGGTCCTTTGTTCCTGAATTGCTCACACACTCCGGCAGATTCAATGAGGGTCTGGCGGCAGATTTCTTTGTCTTTATCGTTGGAAATGCATCTGCTTTGAGTGTCGCAGGATATCCACACATTCTTGCCATCTCTGTCGTAGCATAGCTTTCGTCGGTAAAGTGTGCGGAACAAACGTCCAATTTCTTGCCACTTTCGCATTTTTGGGCCACTGGTGCAACTTGAATCCGTCCCTGTTCGTGTTGTTACACCCTCTGACAACACACCGACGAGGCATGATGTCTCCAAGGTACGGAAAACAGTCGAAAAAACGGAAAATAACAGAGCTGATTTGACTCTGTGTTTGAGAAAATGGCGGATTGCTTCCCGATGTGACGCCACGTTGTGACGTCATCGCTCCGAGAGCGAATATTAGAAAGGCGTTTAATTCGCCAAAATTCACCCATTTAGAGTTCGGAAATCGGTTAAAAAAATGTATGGTCTTTTTTCTGCAACATCAAGGTATATATTGACGCTTACATAGGTCTGGTGATAATGTTCCCCTTTAAAGATTCCTTCTTTATAAATGTCAACGTGTTAGTAGGTTGGTATGGAATTGTAAATGGGTATTGGGTGGGTAGATGTTGAAATGAATTGTATTCTACTGAATTGTGTATATTATATGATGATGTATATTTTAACTCAAAAGTGAGAGAAAACAACGGTAGGGTGAAGTGTTTTATTTTGCTAAAAGAGCCGTCTTACAAAGAAACAATGTTGTTCCAAACTTAAACATTCGACATTATTCTTATTTATTTATTATTTATTTTTTGCTCGTGATGTTAACCACACCAGTTTGAAGTAATCGTGGACCACGGCAACACAAACATGGAATTCATTGATCAAAATAATAGTTTTATATCAGTGGCGGATGCTGGTCTCAAGGAGGGGAAGCTCAATTTCGGCCTACATCATAAAATGTGTTGGTTTATTTATACGCAAATTCCGTTCCTTTTTAAGAATGTGATCTGTGACCCTGTCGTACCAAGAAGGCGTCTTTTCCAAGGATTTGACAAGTGTCGTCTTAATGGCCAGCAGAGCAAGGCTGCTGAACCAGGCTTGAAAAAAAATGTTTACCTTGAAATTTTTTTTTACCTTGAAAATCATTTTTAACCTTGAAAAAGCAATTTTACCTTGAACATTTTTTTTTACCTTGAAAATCATTTTTTACCTTGAAAAAACAACATCTGCGATCCCCTCCAAGGTTTCTCATTGTAATCCCATTGGGTTGAGTTTTTGCTTGCCCTGATGTGGGATCTGAGCCGAGGATGTCGTTGTGGCTTGTGCAGCCCTTTGAGACACTTGTGATTTAGGGCTATATAAAAACCTTGTTTCCATATGAGTTGGGAAATTGTGTTGGATGTAAATATAAACGGAATACAATGATCTTCAAATCCTTTTCAACACATATTCAATTGAATGCACTACAAAGACAACATATTTGATGTTCAAACTCATAAACTTTTTTTTTTTTTTTTGCAAATAATAATTAACTTAGAATTTCATGGCTGCAACACGTGCCAAAGTAGTTGGGAAAGGGCATGTTCACCACTGTGTTACATGGCCTTTCCTTTTAACAACACTCAGTAAACGTTTGGGAACTGAGGAGACACATTTTTTAAGCTTCTCAGGTGGAATTCTTTCCCATTCTTGCTTGATGTACAGCTTAAGTTGTTCAACAGTCCGGGGTCTCCGTTGTGGTATTTTAGGCTTCATAATGCGCCACACATTTTCAATGGGAAACAGGTCTGGACTACAGGCAGGCCAGTCTAGTACCCGCACTCTTTTATTATGAAGCCACGTTGATGTAACACGTGGCTTGGCATTGTCTTGCTGAAATAAGCAGGGGCGTCCATGGTAACGTTGCTTGGATGGCAACATATATTGCTCCAAAACCTGTATGTACCTTTCAGCATTGATGGCGCCTTCACAGATGTGTAAGTTACCCATGTCTTGGGCACTAATACACCCCCATACCATCACAGATGCTGGCTTTTCAACTTTGCGCCTATAACAATCCGGATGGTTCTTTTCCTCTTTGGTCCGGAGGACACGCCGTCCAGTTTCCAAAAACAATTTGAAATGTGGACTCGTCAGACCACAGAACACTTTTCCACTTTGTATCAGTCCATCTTAGATGAGCTCAGGCCCAGCGAAGCCAACAGCGTTTCTGGGTGTTGTTGATAAACAGTTTTCGCCTTGCAAAGGAGAGTTTCAACTTGCACTTACAGATGTAGCGACCAACTATAGTTACTGACAGTGGGTTTCTGAAGTGTTCCTGAGCCCATGTGGTGATATCCTTTACACACTGATGCCACTTGTTGATGCAGTACAGCCTGAGGGATCGAAGGTCACAGGTTTAGCTGCTTACGTGCAGTGATTTCTTCAGATTCTTTGAACCCTTTGATGATATTACGGACTGTAGATGGTGACATCCCTAAAGTCCTTGCAATAGCTGGTTGAGAAAGGTTTTTCTTAAACTGTTCAACAATTTGCTCACGCATTTGTTGACAAAGTGGTGACCCTCGCCCCATCCTTGTTTGTGAATGACTGATCATTTCATGGAATCTACTTTTATACCCAATCATGGCACCCACCTGTTCCCAATTAGCCTGCACACCTGTGGGATGTTCCAAATAAGTGTTTGATGAGCATTCCTCAACTTTATCAGTATTTATTGCCACCTTTCCCAACTTCTTTGTCATGTGTTGCTGGCATCAAATTCTAAAGTTAATGATTATTTGCAAAAAAAAAGAATGTTTATCAGTTTGAACATCAAATATGTTGTCTTTGTAGCATATTCAACTGAATATGGGTTGAAAATGATTTGCAAATCATTGTATTCCGTTTATATTTACATCTAACACAATTTCCCAACTCAAATGGAAACGGGGTTTGTAAATACATTTTGATTGATTGATTGTAAAACAAATACAAAATGATTAAAACAAGTACACAAATAAAAACACATTGAAGATAATTGGCCCCATTTGTCCGTACTACATCCAGTTCTAGTGCTTTTCCTTAATATCGACTCCAGCAATTGGAAGGAGGCGTCACAAGTACAAACCCCGTTTCCATATGAGTTGGGAAATTGTGTTAGATGCAAATATAAACGGAATACACTGATTTGCAAATAATTTTCAACCCATATTCAGTTAAATATGCTACAAAGACAACATATTTGATGTTCAAACTGAAAAACGTTTTTTTTTTGCAAATAATCATTAACTTTAGAATTTGATGCCACCAACACGTGACAAAGAAGTTGGGAAAGGTGGCAATAAATACTGATAAAGTTGAGGAATGCTCATCAAACACTTATTTGGAACATCCCACAGGTGAACAGGCAAATTGGGAACAGGTGGGTGCCATGATTGGGTATAAAAGTAGATTCCATGAAATGGTCAGTCATTCACAAACAAGGATGGGGCGAGGGTCACCATTTTGTCAACAAATTTGTGAGCAAATTGTTGAACAGTTTAGGAAAAACCTTTCTCAACCAGCTATTGCAAGGACTTTAGGGATGTCACCATCTACGGTCCGTAATATCATCAAAGGGTTCAGAGAATCTGAAGAAATCACTGCACGTAAGCAGCTAAGCCTGTGACCTTCGATCCCTCAGGCTGTACTGCATCAACAAGTGGCATCAGTGTGTAAAGGATATCACCACATGGGCTCAGGAACACTTCAGAAACCCACTGTCAGTAACTACAGTTGGTCGCTACATCTGTAACTGCAAGTTAAAACTCTCCTATGCAAGGCGAAAACCGTTTATCAACAACACCCAGAAACGGTGTCGGCTTCGCTGGGCCTGAGCTCATCTAAAATGGACTGATACAAAGTGGAAAAGTGTTCTGTGGTCTGACGAGTCCACATTTCAAATTGTTTTTGGAAACTGTGGACGTTGTGTCCTCCGGACCAAAGAGGAAAATAAGCATCCGGATTGTTATAGGCGCAAAGTTGAAAAGCCAGCATGTGTGATGGTATGGGGGTGTATTAGTGCCCAAGACATGGGTAATTACACATCTGTGAAGGCGCCATTAATGCTGAAAGGAACATACAGGTTTTGGAGTAACATATGTTGCCATTCAAGCAACGTTACCATGGACGCCCCTGCTTATTTCAGCAAGACAATGCCAAGCCACGTGTTACATCAACGTGGCTTCATAGTAAAAGATTGCGGGTACTAGACTGGCCTGCCTGTAGTCCAAACATGTCTCCCTTTGAAAATGTGTGGCACATTATGAAGCCTAAAATACCACAACTAAGACCCCGGACTGTTGAACAACTTAAGCTGTACATCAAGCAAGAATGGGAAATAATTCCACCTGAGAAGCTTAAAAAATGTGTCTCCTTAGTTACCAAAAGTGTTGTTAAAAGGAAAGGCCATGTAACACAGTGGTGAACATGCCCTTTCCCAACTACTTTGGCACGTGTTGCAGCCATGAATTTCTAAGTTAATTATTATTTGCAAAAAAAAAAAAAATGTTTATGAGTTTGAACATCAAATATCTTGTCTTTGTAGTGCATTCTATTGAATATGGGTTGAAAAGGATTTGCAAATCATTGTTTTCCGTTTATATTTACATCTAACACAATTTCCCAACTCATATGGAAATGGGGTTTGTACATTTAGTTGTCTACGATTACTCAAAACTAATTGATATTTTGGATATAGACCGCCAGATTCATTTTCGGAAGCAAAAGATACATAAAGAGAACTTTCAGTCTGGTCCTCTGGTGGTTGCAGCCTAGTAATGCACTCAATCAATAAACCGACTGAAAGCAGAACAATAATTTGTTTAATATGTCCGTAT
>NC_084550.2:56177500-56195000 GCF_033978685.3 Nerophis lumbriciformis | reverse complement strand
CTTTAGTGCGTCGGTATCCAATCCATTCCACTTGTTCATATAGAAAATGCCCACATCACTCAAATTCCAGTCCGCATTTTCTCTGCGACTTTGCTTGCGGTCCTGCAGGTGTACGAAGCACATTATCTTCCTTTACAATGAGTGAAACTGCACGAAACCTTGCGTGTGCGCAATTGTAAATAATTTAGTTTTTAAGTTTTGTGTTTCTTGTAGAATCTATATAAAGTTATGTACATTACCCTATTGTTAAAATAATGAAAAAAACATCATTAAATATGTTTGTTTTATTGTATTGTTACATTAATAGCTGTTGTGTTATTATAGAATGGCTTGTTAAACATTTCAAATGATTTTCAGAGGGAGGAAAAACCAAGACATTTAATATAAAATGTAAAATGAATAAATACATAAAAAGAAAAAGAAAAAAAATGGTTAAAAGCCATCGTCCTGGGGAGCATTTAATTTCGTCCCGTGCATTTTTTAAAAATGATAATAACAATGAATAATTTCTAAGTCTTTGTTAGCTGTTTGTGAAGTTTTGTGCTCGTGCGTAACGTTTGCTCGCATCCTGTGCATCTCCTGGGGGCTAAGCCCCCCCTGTCCTTAAAAGCTAGTGACGCCCCTGATCCGGGCAACGGATCATAACATTTGTGCTTGTTCTATTTTCAAACAAAGAAAACATTCTGAAGTTGATTTTATTTTTAAGTTATCTTGCCGTTATTTTACCAGTCCGGCCCACTTGGGGAGTAGATTTTTCTCCATGTGCCCCCCCCCCCCCCGATCTAAAAACCCCTGCACTATATCCAATATATACCACCCCACTCCCACTCACTCCACGGAATGAGTTTGTATTGGATTGGAGGAATCATAGAGAGCACTCCGTTGAACAATCTGAGCTCATCCACGCCACGCTCCAGTGTAGTTGTTTGTGTTTATCCCCCAGCGTATGCCAACATAACCATGTTTTGTCCTAAAATGAGGCCACGTTCTGCACAGGTGTAAAAACAAAGTGTTGGCAGCAGCATCCTGCTGACACCACCAGCACCAACATCATTTGGCCATCAATGTTTTTCTTCAACAATAAACTGCTGTATGTTTCACCGGGTTTGATATGCAATAAATAAATGACGGTTTGTCATGCATAACATTTAGTCTCAGGTCCATAAAACAATACAAACAAAGAGATGCATTTGGTTTGTCCTTGCATTGATTGTCCAACTAATGCGCTCGACTTAGAGGACCATTGATCTAAAGAGGCTGAAAAATGATGGATCATAGTGAGAAATAATATATACAGTGCATGGGAGACTCCTTGACCTTTGACCCTTGCCCCGGTGGGAAAAGAAGCCCACACAACTGGCCAGTGAGAGATTCGCTGACCGCACGGCCCTTCATTCATCCAGGAGGAGAAACATCTAAATGGTATCGCTGTCATGAGAATATAGTCGTAATAGAAGAGTAACAACTAAAGAAAAGTACTCTCATTAGTATTAACTTACCATAATATGAGAAATATTAATTATATATGTATGGAGTGGTTGTATGCAAGATTAAATTAAAACACTTCTAATTTTACAATAATAACTTTGTAATACTGCAGAGTCGTAATATTGCTATAATTGTATTACATTAATGTGTGATTTTAAAATAATATTGTTTTAATATTGCTCAAATATGATTTTTTTTCCCCAGAACAAAACCATCAAAAAATATATTATATATTGAAAATTACGAACTAAATGTTTTGGAAATTAAAATGTAATAATAAAAAATAAAAAAGTCAAGTATTTTTATTAGAAACAAATCAAAATAAAATAAAAAATACTAACATATTGAAGCCATAATATCTATAAATAAAATATAAACACTTTTGAGAAGAATAACATTTGAATTGTAGGAATATAAAGTCATAATATAGTGTGGGGGAACCCCAAAAATCATTTGAAGAAATCACTAGACTTAAACTGATGACATTGGCTTCGTTGGGCCTATTGTTATTAAGAAAATATTCTTAACAATAATAATAATAATAATATAAATCCATTTAATGAAGTCAAATACAAATAAGGCAACAAGAGAAGTATCCCACACTTCTTTTTTGTAAAGTAAATTCTTACAGCCGATATGGGCATCTACATCAACTATATGATTTGCTTGAGTAGCTGGACAGGACAAAAAATAAATGAATACATAAAAAAATACAAATACAAATAAAAAAAATATATATATATTATCAAGCCTAAATAATTTGGTGTGATTGTTTTCTTTTTTCTTACAAAAAATTGCCCCAAAAAATAATAAAAATATGCAGGAATATGAGTTTAAATAAATAATAATATAACCTGTTATTATTCATTATGATTATCTGTTCTTTTTCAAATGAGTCCAGACTCCAATGTGAATGCAAACCGACCCGAATACAGACATGGCGTCATGACGTCGCACGTCCTGCAGTGTATACGGAAGTAAAACTCGGAAGTAGACATGCTTCAGTTGTAGTCGTCTCCGTACTCAAAAGAACCGCCTCTTCACCGCGATCAGAGACGTTTTCACCAGCGCTCACCATCCGATACTTTCTCACGGTTATTTACATCGTAAACGCACTTAGCAACTTGACAAATGTGAAGGAAAATGAGTCCAGTAGGTGAAGCTGTGGAAAAGTTCCCTAACTTCTACATTCATTCTACGACGATGGACTTACAAAAACATCTTGGGCTCGGTAAAGAATGGATGTTTGAATTGTTATCTCAATCTGCCTGCTACTATCGGGAGACATACATCCATGTCCAGGACCAGGTTCGTTGGTAAATTTGTTTTCAACAGAATCAAATCCAGAAGACCGGGCATGAATCAGCATAGCTAATGCTAACAACAATGCTAGCGCCGTAGTGGGGGAAGGGATCCCACTGCATAACAAAGGAGAAGCGCGGGACCAGAACAACCGGCAAAAAATGACACGACCCCAAGTACAGAGAAAACCATCGTCACCATCAAGGGACGCTGCTCCGAGGGTCACCCAAAACATCAGATGCATCTTGCAACAGGATGCAGGTGTCACGGTTGGTAAAACTGGTGGAACCAAATGCAGAAAAGACAAGCAGAATTCAAGTTTGAAATTTTTTTTTCCATAAAATATGCATTTTCTTCCATTTTCGGATTTTGTCAGGTTTTCCTGATGACGTTTTGAGACATCTCCTACAACTACAGCACGAGAAATGTGCTGCTGAAGCAAGTCAGGTTTTTAAAATTTTTTGGAAGGGTCCCCCCTTACGACATTTTAGCAACATTTTTTTTTCGTAAATTATGCATTTTCTTCCATTTTCAGGTTTTGTCGGGACTCCTGATGACGTTTTGAGACATCTCCTACAACTACAGCACCAGAATTGTGCTGCTGAAGAAAGTCAGTTTTTTTTAATTTTTTGTAAGGGTCCCAACTTACGACATTTTAGGAAACAATTTTTTTCGTAAAATATGCATTTTCTTCCATTTTCAGGTTTTCCTGATGATGTTTTGAGACATCTCCTACAACTACAGCACCATAATTGTTCTGCTGAAACAAGTAAGTTTTTTTGAATTTTTCGTAGCAAAATTTACATTTAATTTATGTTACGACATTTGAGCAAAAAAATGTTTTCGTCAATTATGCATTTACTTCCATTTTCAGGTTTTGTCGGGACTCCTGATGACGTTTTGCGACATTTCCTACAACTACAGCACCAGAATTATGCTCTTAAAGCAAGTTTGTTTTTTTGAAATTTTTGTAGCAAATTTTTTTTTCTGTAAAATATGCATTTTCTTCCATTTTCAGGTTTTGTCGGGACTCCTGATGACGTTTTGAGACATCTCCTACAACTACAGCACCAGAATTGTGATGCTGAAGCAAGTCCGTTTTTTGTTTTTTTTGTAGCAAAAAATGTTTTTCGTAAAATATGCATTTTCTTCCATTTTTAGGTTTTGTTGGGACTACTGATGACGTTTTGAGACTTCTCCTACAACTACAGCACCACAATTGTGCTGCTGAAGCAAGTCTGTTTTTTTGAATTTTTTGTAAGGGTCCCCCCTTACGACATTTGAGCAAACATTTTTTTTCGTAAATTATGCAATTACTTCCATTTTCAGGTTTTGTCGGGACTCCTGATGACGTTTTGAGACATTTCCTACACTACAGCACCAGAATTATGCTGTTAAAGCAAGTTTGTTTTTTTGGAAATTTTTGTAGCAAAATGTTTTTTTCGTAAAACATGCATTTTCTTCCATTTTCAGGTTTTGTTGGGACTCCTGATGACGTTTTGAGACATCTTCTAAAACTACAACACCAGAATTGTGCTGCTGAAGCAAGTCCGTTTTTTGAATTTTTGGAAGGGTCCCCCTTTACGACATTTTAGCAAAAACATTTTTTCGTAAATTATGCATTTTCTTCCATTTTCAGGTTTTGTCGGGACTCCTGATGACGTTTTGAGGCATCTCCTACAACTACAGCACCAGAATTGTGCTGCTGAAGCAAGTCCGTTTTTTAAAAATTTTTGGAAGGGTCCCTTCTTACGACATTTTAGCAACATTTTTTTTTTCGTAAATTATGCATTTTCTTCCATTTTAAGTTTTTGTCGGGACTCCTGATGACGTTTTGAGACATCTCCTACAACTACAGCACCAGAATTGTTCTGCTGAAACAAGTCAGTTTTTTTGAATTTTTTGTAAGGGTCCCACCTTATGACATTTTAGAAAACATTTTTTTTCGTAAAATATGCATTTTCTTCTATTTTCAGGTTTTGTCGGGACTCCTGATGACATTTTGAGACATCTCCTACAACTACAGCACCAGAATTATGCTGCTGAAGCAAGTTTGTTTTTTGGAAAGTTTTGTAGGAACATTTTTTTTTCGTAAAATATGCATTTTCTTCCATTTTCAGGTTTTGTCGGGACTCCTGATGACATTTTGAGACATCTCCTACAACTACAGCACTAGAATTGTGCTGCTGAATCAAGTCCGTTTTTATAAATTTTTTGTAAGGGTCCCCCCTTACGACATTTTAGCAACATTTTTTTTTTTTTCGTAAAATATGCATTTTCTTCCATTTTCAGTTTTTGTCGGGACTCCTGATGACGTTTTGAAACATTTCCTACAACTACAGCACCAGAATTATGCTGCTGAACAAGTCCGTTTTTTGGAATTTTTTGTAAAGGTCCCCCCTTACGACCTTTTAGCAAAAAAAATATTTTCGTAAAATATGCATTTTCTTCCATTTTCAGGTTTCTGCGGTACTCCTAAAGACGTTTTGAGACATCTCCTACAACTACAGCCCCAGAATTGTGCTGCTGAAGCAAGTCCGTTTTTTGAATTTTTTTGTAAGGGTCCCCCCTTATGACATTTTAGCAAAAAATGTTTTTCGTAAAATATGCATTTTCTTCCATTTTCAGGTTTTGTCGGGACTCCTGATGATGTTTTGAGACATCTCCTACAACTACAGCACCAGAATTGTTGCTGCTGAAGCAAGTCCGTTTTTTTTAATTTTTTGTAATGGGTGGCGTTCTATGGTTGTTTTGTATTTTCACTTTTTTTCGTTCTCGCCATAAGTGGCAGGTTATTGTGATAGTCCATATCACCCATCCTTACTGGCTAGATGTGGCCTGTGGGCCTTGAATTTGACACCTGTGGTCTAAATGCCTTAAATTACAGAGCTTCGGAGGAGGCTTCTCTCAATAAAAACCTAGTTATGTTAAACGGAGCCTCACCGGAGTAAAAGGCAGCTGAAATGACTGCTATTAAGAAGAGTGTGCCATTAAAGCGTGCAACATTTCTAAATTATGCCGACATTTAAATCACATGACGCATCAGGTTGTTTTAACTTATCCCTGGTTTTATTTTTTATACAACTCCTAACTGCACAAGATTTTCATGAGACCTTGTGAATTTTCCCCAACACATCTTTACAAAGTCCATGTATGGCAACCGAACAATAACTACTGCTCAGTAACGTCCTCGTAAAGACAGAAGCAAGGACGTTTTGTGTATTTTTTTTTATTATTGGAAGAATTGTGTACCTAAACTGAAGTAAAGCAGCAATGGAAATATTTTGCGATTTCTGAGAGCTAAAGACCTACATAGATGTTTTGTGAAGAAAGCTCAGTTCTATGACAAATTATTTTGATAGTCATCCGATATTCAATATTTAATACTACTTTACTGTTTACCCATTAGCTTTTCTATACAACATAAGAAGTTTAATAAAATATTGTAGTAATATTGCAGTATTTTGGGTATAATTTAGTCCTTGTGTAAATTATAGGTTTTGAGAATGCTGTACAATGTAGGTGTGTATTAAGGTGTGGTCTAAAATACATTTGAAGAATTTTAATGTACCGTATTTGTGGGACTATAAGTTGCAGTTTTTTTCCATTGTTTGGCCGGGCTCCAGTGCGACTTATTTATGTTTTTTTCCTTTTTTATTATGCATTTTTGGCAGGTGCGACTTATACTCCGAAAAATACGGTACTGTATTTTCCAGGCTATAAGCTGCACCGGGAAAACATCCGCACCCACCAAATTTTAGAAAGAAAAATATGTATTTTCATGTATTAGCTGCAGGGGATTATAGGCCGCAGACACATATATGTTGTGAAACGAGATATTTACATAGGAATATTTTGTAAAGGTTTATTTTCATATGTTAAGTGTTTCCAAACGGTGCCTGTAACACGGCAGTAAAACGGCGGATCAAACAAAACATTCTTGAGATGTATGAGATGAATACAATTTTCTCCCTTTTCTAATAAGGTCGAGGATCATGTTTGTCAGGATTCTTCTTCCTTGCACTTTGTAAACACTTTTGAGTTTCAACCATTTCTTAATGTGGTTCATTTTCGTACATTGTTTCCTTGCCATGACAACAGGATGGGCTTCAACAGCTGTTTGTGTGTGTGTGTGTGTGTGTGTGTGTGTGTCTGTATGTGTGTGTGTGCAAGTTGGAGAGTGACAGCTAACAGTTTAAAAGATGCATTACATGTGTTTTCTATTTAAGTCATATAGTTTAATGCTGGCCTCACGGTCCAGATTAAATTGTTGTGCAATGAACATAATTTAGTGTCAAGCTGTCCAAACATGGTTTTATGCAGAGCATTCGCGCCCTCCTTCCACTTACATACACAAATGATGTTCATTTTTAATTTTGATTGTTAAATCAGAGTTGTGAAATGATCCTTTTATCCTCGTCTCAATTAATATTTTTTTTGAGGGGTCTATCATATATATATATATATATATATATATATATATATATATATATATATATATCCGAAGGTATTTTGCCACCCATCTAAATGATCAGAATCAGGTGTCCTAATCACTTTTACACACCACAGGTGTATAAAATCAAGCACTTATGCATGGAGACTGTTTCTACAAACATTTGTGAAAGAATGGGCCGCTTTCAGTGATTTCCAGCGTGGAACTGTCATAGGATGCCACCTGTGCAACAAATCCAGTCGTGAAATTTCCTCACTCCTAAATATTCCAAAGTCAACGGTCGGCTTTATTAAAAGAAAATGGAAGCGTTTGGGAACAACAGCAACTCAGCCACCAAGTGGTAGGCCACGTAAACTGACAGAGAGGGGTCAGCGGATGCTGAAGCGCATAGTGCAAAGACTTTCTGCACAGTCAGTGGCTACAGAGCTCCAAACTTCATGTGACCTTCCAATCAGCCCACGTATAGTACGTAAAGAGCTTCATGGGTTTCCATGGCCGAGCAGCTGCATCTAAGCCAAACATAACCAAGTCCAATACAAAGCGTGGGATGCAGTGGTGGACTCTAGATCAGTGGAGATGCCTTCTCTGGAGTGATGAATCACACTTTTCCATCTGGCAATCTGATGGACCAGTCTGGGTTTGGAGGTTGCCAGGAGAACCGTACATTTCGGACTGCATTGTGCCAAATGTGACATTTGGGGGAGGAGGAATTATGGTGTATGGTTGTTTTTCAGGAGTTGGGCTTGGCCCCTTAGTTCCAGTGAAAGGAACTTTGAATGCTCCAGGATACCAAAACATTTTGGACAATGCTCCCAAGCTTGTGGGAACAGTTTGGAGCAGGCCCCTTCCTCTTCCAACATGACAGTGCACCAGTGCACAAAGCAAGGTCCATAAAGACATGGATGACAGAGTCTGGTGTGGATGAACTTGACTGGCCTGCACAGAGTCCTGACCTGAACATGATAGAACACCTTTGGGATGAATTAGAACGGAGACTGAGAGCCAGGCCTTCTTGGTGTGTGACCTCACCAATGCACTTTTGGAAGAATGGTGGAAAATCCTTTTAAAAGACACTCCGCAACCTTGTGGACAGCCTTCCCAGAAGAGTTGAAGCTGTGATACCTGCAAAAGGTGGACCGACATCATATTGAACCCTATGGGTTAGGAATGGGATGGCACTTGTTTGTTCATTTTCTGGAGTTTTCTTTTATCATTTTTATTATGTGTGGTATACACTGCATCCAAACTTCAAGTGCAATATCATGTTTCACCTTATTCAAGCCTCAGAAGCGCTTAAAAGTCACGCGGAAGGCCAGATTTGACATGGAACGCCCACATTTAAGGCATGAAGGCGTCTTACGTCCAAGGGGAGGATGTGGCGTAGCCAAAATCTGAGGATATGGGACCGTAGGCAATATTTTACATCAATTTCTGTGTGCTTTTCCCCCAAGCAGAAAGCAATCGCGTCATCAGTGGATATAAATCATTGTTAACACAGTTTGAACAGCTCCCGGAACTGACCTGAAAGACCTTTTCAAAGTCGCCCTACTGATGATGACTCACTCCAACGTCTCTTTTCTGCCATCTCGGTTTTTTTTTTCTGTGAGAAGAAAACCGACATGAAATGAAAAATAGTTTTCTCGGTTCTTTCTGTAAAAATGTAATGTTTGCTCCAAGGCGTCTGCTGCAGGCACGATGTAAACGTTCTGTCCCTTTTACGTCAAATACTCAAACAAAATACAATATGGAAATCACCTGGAAAGCTTGTATTTTCTCTTCACATAATGTAAAACAAATCTCGGGGTTGATTTATTTATTATGTAAATAATTTCAGAGTTATGTGTGTGCAACCTTTTCAGGATGCAGAGGAACACCTATTGTATTATTGTGCACAAGGATGAGTACGTATGACATGTACGCTTTTGTGATAGACACGGACCCGAAATGTAGTAAAATACAGAATTTTCCGGACCATAGGGCGCACTGCCGATGAGCGGGTCTAGTCAGGTCTATTTTCATACAAAATTAAACAATTAAAATGGCACAATAAGATATGAAAACTACCGTATTTTCCGGACCATAGGGCGCACCGGATTATAAGGCGCACTGCCGATGAATGGTCTATTTTTTTGATATTTTATTCCATATATAAATTATAGGGCACATTAAAAGGGGTCTTTTTATTTTTTATTTTTTTTGTAAATGTAAAACACTTCCTTGTGGTCTACATCAGTGGTTCCCAATCTTATTGTAACTGCGGACCGGTCTACGCTATTTATTTCTTGTGCGGCCCGGTACCAATCGATCCACAGACCGGTACCGGGCCGCACAAGAAATAAATAAAAAAATAAAAAAATAAAATAAAAATAATAATTTATATATATATAATTATTATTTTTATTTTATTTATTTATTTATTTATTTTTTTAATTAAATCAACATAAAAAACACAAAATACACTTACAATTAGTGCACCAACCCAAAAAATCTCCCTCCCCTATTTACACTAATTCACACAAAAGGGTTGTTTCTTTCTGTTATTAATATTTCTGGTTCCTACATTATATATCAATATAAATCAATATAGTTTGCAGAAATACAGTCCGTAAGCACACATGATTGTATTTTTTATGACAAAAAAAAAAAAAAAAAAATTATATATATATATATATATATATATATATATATATATATAGATATATATATATTTTTATTTTATTTTTATTTTTTATTAAATCAACATAAAAAACACAAAATACACTTACAATTAGTGCACCAACCCAAAAAACCTCCCTCCGCGGCCCGGTAGTTGGGGACCACTGGTCTACATAACATGAAATGGTGGTTCTTTGGTCAAAATGTTGCATAGATGATGTTTTACAGATCATCTTCAAGCCGCTTTCTGACAGTCGCTTCAGGATGCGCCGTTTTGTGGGCGGTCTTATTTACGTGGCTCACCTTCGACAGCGTCTTTTCTCCGTCAGCATCCGGAGCAGCATCTCCTCATCCGTGGCTCACTAGTGCAACAACAACACAGGAAATGTGTCCCATGAAAAACCGTCCGACCGGAACGCTAATAACTAAAGTTCCTTGGGTGAATAATGTGAACTCACTACACCGGTATGTTTTAGCGCTTTCATGGCGAGTTTACTGACATGAAAAAGTAATAACTTTACACTACTTTATACAAACCCCGTTTCCATATGAGTTGGGAAAATGTGTTAGATGTAAATATAAAGGGAATAAAATGATTTGCAATTAATTTTCAACCCATATTCAATTGAATAAGCTACAAAGACAACGTATTTGATGTTCAAACTGATAAACATTTTTTTGTTTTGCAAATAATCATTAACTTTAGAATTTGATGCCAGCAACACGTGACAAGGAAGTTGGGAAAGGTGGCAATAAATACTGATAAAGTTGAGGAATGCTCATCAAACACTTATTTGGAACATCCCACAGGTGAACAGGCAATTTGGGAACAGGTGGGTGCCATGATTGGGTATAGAAGTAGATTCCATGAAATGCTCAGTCATTCACAAACAAGGATGGGGCGAGGGTCACCACTTTGTCAACAAATGCGTGAGCAAATTGTTGAACAGTTTAAGAAAAACCTTTCTCAACCAGCTATTGCAAGGAATTTAGGCAGCTAAGCCCGTGACCTTCGATCCCTCAGGCTGTACTGCATCAACAAGCGAAATCAGTGTGTAAAGGATATCACCACATGGGCTCAGGAACACTTCAGAAACCCACTGTCAGTAACTACAGTTGGTCGCTACATCTGTAAGTGCAAGTTAAAACTCTCCTATGCAAGGCGAAAACCGTTTATCAACAACACCCAGGAACGCCGTCGGCTTTGCTGGGCCTGAGCTCATCTAAGATGGACTGATACAAAGTGGAAAAGTGTTCTGTGGTCTGACGAGTCCACATTTCAAATTGTTTTTGGAAACTGTGGACGTCGTGTCCTCCGGACCAAAGAGGAAAAGAACCATCCGAATTGTTACAGGCGCAAAGTTGAAAAGCCAGCATGTGTGATGGTATGGGGGTGTATTAGTGCCCAAGACATGGGTAACTTACACATCTGTGAAGGCACCATTAATGCTGAAAGGTACATACAGGTTTTGGAGCAACATATGTTGCCATCCAAGCAACGTTACCATGGACGCCCCTGCTTATTTCAGCAAGACAATGCCAAGCCACGTGTTACATCAACGTGGCTTCATAGTAAAATAGTGCAGGTACTAGACTGGCCTGCCTGTAGTCCGGACCTGTCTCCCTTTGAAAATGTGTGGCACATTATGAAGCCTAAAATACCACAACCGAGACCCCCGGACTGTTGAACAACTTAAGCTGTACATCAAGCAAGAATGGGAAAGAATTCCACCTGAGAAGCTTAAAAAATGTGTCTCCTCAGTTCCCAAAAGTGTTGTTAAAAGGAAAGGCCATGTAACACAGTGGTGAACATGCCCTTTCCCAACTACTTTGGCACGTGTTGCAGCCATGAAATTCTAAGTTAATTATTATTTGCAAAAAACAAAAACAAGTTTATGAGTTTGAACATCAAATATGTTGTCTTTGTAGTGCATTCAACTGAATATGGGTTGGAAATGATTTGCAAATCATTGTATTCCGTTTATATTTACATCTAACATAATTTCTCAACTCATATGGAAACGGGGTTTGTATTAGAAATGGCAACAGCGGAGGATGAATGTCACATAAGAAGATAGAGAAAAAGAAGAAGCTTATCGACTTCGGACTACAAAGGCGGACGCGCGCACATTTTCAGGACCTATGCAGATCCCAAATACAGATCAGCAGGTACCAGAAGGTAAGAAAAGTTGCTTTTGCATAATATTGCGAAACAAAACGGCAGATACTACGTCTTACCTTATCTTCGTCGGCGATCACTCGAAACGAGTAGGATTGTCCTCCTGTTGGTGGGTCTGCCTTCGGGAGAACGCCTGTGCGTGGAATCTTTTAAAGTGGGGAGACTGGTGCACAGACAGCCACCACACTGTCCTTGGCAAAGAGAAGGCCAGGGTCCAATGGCATGGAGACCAAGATAATTGGGGGCCCATCTTTGCTGCAGCCTTCTCCCGCCTTTGTGAACGTTGTGGAGCTTCTATGCAAGCATCATCCTCCCACTCCATCGTTGAGGTCTTTCACGACGAGGGTGACGCGCAAACTCCAACGTCACTTCTTTGCTGTGGTAAGGGAAACCCAGGACGACCACCTATGGTGCGCCTACCAGCACTTGCTTTTCTCTCAGGGTATGCTCCCCTAGCCTTATGTCTTCCCAGACTAACCCACAAGGCAGCGGGGCTCTTACCTTATGTAACCGGTGGTCTTTTCCTCTGCGTTGTGTGGATTTTATGGAACACGACCGACACTATCCGTTGCTCGTCAGCTGCACTTTGCTGATAATACACAGAATACAATTGTTGTCAATACCTTTTTGTCACCGTCGAACCCCTCTCCCGTTATCGTTGACAAAAGGGAAGTTACGTACAACAGTGAAATAAAAACAAACCTGATAATACACAAATTACAAATTGTTGTCAATACCTTTTTGTCATCATCGAGCCCCTACACCAGGGGTCGGCAACCTTTACCAATCAAAGAGCCATTTTGATCAGTTTCACAAATTACAGAAAACAATGGGAGCCACAAAAATGTTTTGAAATTTAAAATGAAATAACAGTGCATACAAAGTTTTTTTGTTGCTTTGTGCTATGTATAAACCAAGGGTCTTAGACACGTGGCTCACACCTTATTATGAAAATTGAGTGTTAATGTGACCCGCGAATTTTATATGAATGGCGCTTGACAGCGTCATACTTACCAACCCTCCTGATTTTTCCCGAAGACTACAAATTTCAAGGCAACTGTTCCCCCGAACGTGCCGTGATGGTTCAGTATTTAGCGCCCACCACAACCAGCGTGCCGGCCCAGCCACACGTTGTATGGAGCTTCTGCTTGCTCACGTAAGTGACAGCAAGGCATACTTGTATAAAATACGGTATAAAAAACTTTAACACTCTTACTAATAATGCGCCACACTGTGAACCCACACCAAACAAGAATGACAAAACACATTTCGGGAGAACATCTGCACCGTAACACAACATAAACACAACAGAACAAATACCCAGAATCCCATGCAGCCCTAACTGTTCCGGGCTACATTATACACCCCCGCTACCAAACCCCGCCCACCTCAACCGACGCACAGAGGGGGGGAAGGGGGGGGGGGGGTTAGCAGGGGTGTATAATGTAGCCCGGAAGAGTCAGGGCTGCATAAGATTCTGGGTATTTGTTCTGTTGTGTTTATGTTGTGTTAAGGTGCAGATGTTTTCCCGAAATGTGTTTGTCATTCTTGTTTGGTTTTGGTTCAAAGTGTGGCGCATTATTAGTAAGAGTGTTAAAGTTGTTTTATATGACCACCGTCAGTGTAACCTGTGTGGCTGTTGACCAAGTATGCGTTGCTGTCACTTACGTGGCTGGGCTGGGCTGGCACTCTGTTCATGCAGATTGTAGAGGGTGCTAAATGCTGTTCCATCATGGCACGCCCTTATTATTATTGTAAGGGTGAAAATGGGAGAATATTAATCCCGGGAGTTTTCTGCGAGAGGCACTGAAATTCGGAAGTCTCCCGGGAAAATCGGGGGGGGGGGGGGGGGGGGGGTCGGCAAGTATGCAGCTGAGCCGCATCAGAGTGATCAAAGAGCCGCGGGTTGCCGACCCCTGCCCTACACAAAAATAATAGTGAACAAGAAAGTGAACTTAAGTTCTTAACAAGACAATACATTTTCTGTCGTCGCATGGACGCCTACCTCTCCCGTTATCGTAGACAAAAGGGAAGTTGGAAGGCGTGTCCAACGCATATAAAAAGACAGGTGTCACGGTAATTATTGCAGTAGGAGGGACAACGAGACAATGGTTCCACATTGACAAAACATCGAACAACATTCAGGTATTTACATGCAACTTACACATTTTGTGTAAGTATAACAATAATACAACATTATAATATACATTATTTACAAGACATAATTGACCCCGTTACACTTATACACACACCATAATAATACTTGTATGTTGAAGCACGGTGCAATCCATCAAGCGGTGCGGCTTCATAGCTTACCAAAGTCATACTAAAACATTTTGATAGATTTTTGAGTGCTGTGTGTAATGTTCTATATTTTCAATGGAACATATAAAATGTTGGTGTTTACTTGAGTCATATTGCAGTTTAAACTTATCTCTTATGTGTGACTGCCATCTACTGGTCACACTTACCAGTTCACCATGTACCAAATAAAATAGCTTCGAGGTCGGTAAGCACAACTAAAGTTCCAGTGAAAGGAACTTTGAATGCTCCAGGATACCAAAACATTTTGGACATTGTGGGAACAGTTTGGAGCGGGCCCCTTCCTCTTCCAACATGACTGTGCACCAGTGCACAAAGCAAGGTCCATAAAGACATAGATGACAGAGTCCGGTGTGGATGAACTTGACTGGCCTGCACAGAGTCCTGACCTGAACCCGATAGAACACCTTTGGGGTGAATTAGAATGGAGACTGAGAGCCAGGCCTTCTCAACCAACATCAGTGTGTGACCTCACCAATGCGCTTTTGGAAGAATGGTGGACAATTCCCATAAACACACTCCGCAACCTTGTGGACAGCCTTCCCAGAAGAGTTGAAGCTGTAGTAGCTGCAAAAGGTGGACTGACATCATATTGAACCCTATGGGTTAGGAATGGGATGGCACTTCAAGTTCATATGTGAGTCAAGGCAGGTGGCCAAATACTTTTGGCAATATAGTGTATATCATTGTTATTATTTTTTTTAATATTTTAGTTTTGGACTGTATAACAACCCATGTCACATTTTTGATAATCATCCCTTAGACAAGAATTTCTTAACCATAGACCCATTGTTGGGCTGTGAGCGTTTCTCAGCTGTGGTCCGTAGCAGTACTCGGTTGTAATACACTTTTCCACCACTTGTGGGGGTACTGACAAAATCAAACAAATCGAAGAAGTCTGGAGCGCAAGTCATAGAAACATTTCTCAAGGGCAGAAAGTATAACTAAAGTGATGAAGCTGTATTTTCATTTGCACTTTAATTCTATCGGCAGTTTATTGAAGAAAAAAATATTTTATAAATTAATTATAACTACATTTAGTTAGAATTAATTCTTTGATTTCATTTATTTATTTTAGCACTGTAATTTTTTAAGTAGGATTAATATCAAGAGTAAGATTACTAGTCTAGTGTTAATATTTAATCACATGCAATACCTCTTAACTATGACATCCCGAATTATTATACCGGGAATATGCATTTTTTTAAGTTGTGTATGTCAGCAATATGAACGGATGACGTCTTCTTTGGGCGTCGAATGGTCATCGTCATTGCAACGAAGTCCTAATGATGAACGCTGACTGACGCGCTCGCTAATTGCAGCTGCCGTGGCGTTCGCGGAGGGGGCACAGCTGTCTCTTTTTGACAATGATAGAAGACGAGTGATTGGCTTGTTTGCAGACAAAATAGGACCGAAAGCGTCCACGCTCTTCCTGCGAGCATGCGCTGACTCAAACACACTCAGCGTTACATCACAAGACCCAGGGTCATGTGGGCGACATTGTCTTTTACAGAGCGCCCCTGAAGGTGCCATGCAAATTGATGTGTGACGCTCGTATTGACCTAAATTGGTGCGTATCCTTCATTGACATGGCTGACATTTAGTGCACGCTAAAAGGCTTCCGAGCTAAAGGTTGATATTAATTGTGGCTTCTTGGCACAGACGCACGCTGGAGAACAATGTGGCAAAGTCGGGCAAAAAAAAAAAGTATTTTTTTTACAATAAAATATTGGTCTCTGCTGAAAAATTTGAAACACCTGAAAAGTTTGACTACAGTTCTGTTGCAATCTTTGCTCAATAACTATGGTATGAGCTTTATTTCTGATGTTGAACTGTTTTATCAACGGTCAGTCACTTCAAAATGTGATGAAATGACTTTTGAGTATATTCCAATAACCCAAAGTAGTAGAATAGGGGTCCCCAAACTTTTTGACCCGGGGGCCGCATTGGGTTAAAATAATTTGGCTGGAGGCCCGGCTTTATATATATATATATATATATATATATATATATATATATATATATATATATATATATATATATTCAATCACATTATCGATTAGAAAATGCATTTTTAGACAATATAAATTGCCTGAGCGGCTAGGAGACACCGAGAGTAACAAGCGGTAGAAAATGGATTAGAAAGAACAGATTTAAAAAAGTAATAATAAAAAATAAATAAATAAAATTTAAAAAAATAAAAATAAATAAATAAATATATATATATATATATGTATATATATATATATATATATATATATATATATATATATATATATATATATTTCTTATTTTTTATTATTACTTTTTTTTATAAAATATATATATATATATATATATACATATTATTAAAAAAGTAATAATAAAAAATAAATAAATAAAAAATATATATATATATTTTATTATTTTTTTAATATTTATTTTTTATTTTTTTATCATTACTTTTTTAAATCTGTTCTTTCTAATCCATTTTCTACCGCTTGTTACTCTCGGTGTCTCCTAGCCGCTCAGGCAATTTATATTGTCTAAAAATGCATTTTCTGATCGATAATGTGATTGAATATATGTATATTCAATCAAATTTTATATATATATATATGTTTTTTGTTTTTTTTTTAACTTGGAACTTCCTGCAGGCCGGATTTTGAACGCCCCACCAACAACCGGGTCCCCACAAGCCCAACACTAACCCCCAACTAAACCCCAGGCCACCCCACCCAAGTCGGCTGCCGCAGGACCGCCCAGCATGGGGCCACGGGAACCACCCAACCACCCTGCCGGGACCCCAACGATGAAGTTGGAACAACCAGCAAGTGCCCTGTCGAATCCTCCCCCAGAGGGATTGAGGGGGAAAAAAATAATTAAATAATAATAATAAAATATGAATAAAAAATGTAATAATGACTATAAAATAAAATAAAAATAATAATGACAAAAATAATAATTAAAAAATAAAAATGATAATAAATAAAATATCACAGACACGCTGACACACAAGGTCACTACCACAGCAGCTGGCCGACTTGCAGCTCTGCGGAATACCTCGCAGTGCACCAAGCTGCCACAATAGACGCGGGGACTAGACCCAGCAGCCCCCAATC
>NC_084550.2:56167500-56172500 GCF_033978685.3 Nerophis lumbriciformis | reverse complement strand
GTCTTGGGTTCAATCCCGGGCTCGGGATCTTTCTGTGTGGAGTTTGCATGTTCTCCCCGTGACTGCGTGGGTTCCTTCCGGGTACTCCGGCTTCCTCCCACTTCCAAAGACATGCACCTGGGGATAGGTTGATTGGTAACACTAAATTGGCCCTAGTGTGTGGATGTGAGTGTGAATGTTGTCTGTCTATCTGTGTTGGCCCTGCGATGAGGTGGCGACTTGTCCAGGGTGTACCCCGCCTTCCGCCCGATTGTAGCTGAGATAGGCTCCAGCGCCCCCCGCTACCCCAAAGGGAATAAGCGGTAGAAAATGGATGGATGGATATATATATATATATATATATATAGTCAAAAGTTTACATACACTTGTGAAGGACATAATGTCATGGCTGCTTTGATTTCCAATAATTTCTACAACTCTTATTTTTTTGTGATAGAGTGATTGGAGCACATACTTGTTTTTCACAAAAAACATTCATGAAGTTTGGTTCTTTTATCAATTTATTATGGGTCTACTGAAAATGTGAGCAAATTTGCTGGGTCAAAAGTATACATACAGCAACATACATTATCAATTGTGGTGATGTAGAAAAGTTACAATCAAATCACATAAGCTTCATGGCATGGCCTCCTAACTTCATGTGAGTGATTATGATTGACGACACCTGTTGACTTCTCTGAGCCCATTTAAATAAGGCTCATGTGATGCAGTCATTAGACTCGGTTACCAACATGACAATGGGAAAGCCAAAGGAACTCAGCACAGATTTGAAAAAACTAATCATTGACTTGAATACCGTATTTTCCGCACTATAAGGCGCACCTAAAAACCACAATTTTTCTCAAAAGCTGACAGTGCGCCTTATAACCCGGTGCGCTTTATTACGATTCATTTTCATAAAGTTTCGGTCTCGCAACTTCGGTAAACAGCCGCCATCTTTTTTCCCGGTAGAACAGGAAGCGCTTCTTCTTCTACGCAAGCAACCGCCAAGGAAAGCACCCGCCCCCATAGAACAGGAAGCGCTTCACCCGCCCCCATAGAACAGGAAGCGCTTCACCCGCCCCCGGAAGAAGAAGAAAAAACGCGCGGATATCACCGTACGTTTCATTTCCTGTTTACATCTGTAAAGACCACAAAATGGCTCCTACTACGCGACAAGGATCCGGTTCATAAAAAGACGCAATCTCTCCATCCGCACACGGATTACTACCGTATTTCACAGCTGATATTCCTGTGAACTGCACTGTGGAACGGGAGCACGTACGGTGAATATTCGCACCACAGGGAATGAGAAGTCATCCTTCACTGTGGTTCTAGCTTGCCATGCTAACTTCCTCCCATGGTGATATTCAAAAGGAAGACCTTGCCAAAAGAGACCTTTCCAGCCGGCGTCATCATAAAAGCTAACTCGAAGGGATGGATGGATGAAGAAAAGATGAGCGAGTGGTTAAGGGAAGTTTACGCGAAGAGGCCGGGTGGCTTTTTTCACACAGCTCCGAAGGCGAACACACCTTCACTAAGACGGGCAGATAGCGCCGGTCGACATACGCCAACATCTGCCAGTGGATCGTAAATGCCTGGGCAGATAGTTTCGGTCACAACTGTGGTCCGAGCTTTCCGGAAGGCAGGATTCACAGAACTGCTGCACAACAACAGCGACACTGAATCCGATGACTTCGACGAGGCGGAGCCGGCCATTTTTGGATCCCACGCTTGCGCAACTTTTCAATTCGGACACCGAAGACGAAGAATTCGAAGGATTTACGAATGAAGAATAACTTCAGAAGGTGAGCGCTATGTTTATTTTGTGTGTTGTGACATTAACGTTCGAGCAACATTATGTTGCTATTTATTGCTCTACACCATTTTGAATTTTACTATGTTTGTGATTGCACATTTGCGTACATTTTGGGACAGAGTTGTTAGAACGCTGGTTTTCAATATATTATTAAAGTTTGACTGAACTATCTGACTGTTTTTTTGACATTCACTTTAGCGCAGCGTTTTTTTGACATTCACTTTAGCGCAGCGTAGGCGCGGCTTATAGTCCGGGGCGGCTTATTGGTGGACAAAATTATGAAATATGTAATTCATAGAAGGTGCGGCTAATAATCCGGTGCGCCTTATAGTGCGGAAAATACGGTAAGTCAGGAAAGTCACTCGGAGCCATTTCAAAGCAGCTTAAGGTCCCAAGAGCAAATTGTTCGTAAGTATAAAGTGCATGGCACAGTTTTGTCACTGCTACGATCGGGAAGAAAACACAAGCTATCACCTGCAGCTGAGAGAAAATTGGTCAGGAATCATGGGTCAACGGAGAACCACCAAAAAGCAGATCTGCAATGAATTGGAAGCTGCTGGAACACAGGTGTCAGTGTCCACAGTCATGCCATGGACTGAGAGGCTCCCATGCAAGAAGGAAACCCTTTCTTCTTGCATGGCGTGGCGAAGTTGGGAGAGTGGCCGTGCCAGCAATCTGAGGGTTGCTGGTTCAATCCCCACCTTCTACCATCCTAGTCACGTCCGTTGTGTCCTTGAGCAAGACACTTCACCCTTGCTCCTGATGGGCCCGGTTAGCGCCGTGCCCATCAGTGTGTGAATGTGTGTGTGTGAATGGGTGAATGTGGAAAATAGTGTCAAAGCGCTTTGAGTTCCTTAAAAAAAAGGTAGAAAAGCGCTATACAAGTACGACCTATTTACCATTTACCATTTCTCCAAGCGACACCTTAAGGCTCGTCTAAAGTTTGCTGCTGATCACATGGACAAAGATAAGACCTTCTGGAGGAAAGTTCTGTGGTCAAATGAAACAAAAATTGAGCAGTTTGGCCACAATACCCAGCAATATGTTTGGAGGAGAAAAGGTGAGGCCTTTAATCCCAGGAACACCACACCTACCGTCAAGCATGGTGGTGGTTGTATTATGCTCTGGGCCTGTTTTAATGCCAATGGAACTGGTGCATTACAGAGAGTAAATGCGACAATGAAAAAGGAGGATTACCTCCAAATTCTTCAGGACAACCTAAAATCATCAGCCTGGAGGTTGGGTCTTGGGCGCAGTTGGGTGTTCTAACAGGACAATGACCCCAAACACACGTCAAAAGTGGTAAAGGAATGGCTAAATCAGGCTAGAATGAAGGTTTTAGAATGGCCTTTCCAAAGTCCTGACTTAAACGTGAGGACAATGCTGAAGAAACAAGTCTATGTCAGAAAACCAACTGCACCGATTTTGTCAAGACGAGTGGTCAAAAAGTCAACCAGAAGCTTGCCAGAAGCTTGTGGATGGCTACTAAAAGTGCCTTATTGCAGTGAAACTTGCCAAGGGACATGTAAGCAAATATTAACATTGCTGTATGTATACTTTTGACCCAGCAGATTTGCTCACATTTTCAGTAGACCCATAATAAATTCATAAAAGAACCAAACTTCATGAATGTTTTTTGTGACCAACAAGTATGTGCTCCAATCACTCTATCACAAACAAATAAGAGTTGTAGAAATGATTGGAAACTCAAGACAGCCATGACATTATGTTCTTTACCAGTGTATGTATACATCCATATTCGGACAGGAGCACGTGTGCTGTCTCTTTAAGAGAATGCTTTTCTCAAAAAACTCAGGTGCAGCTACACTGGTTGATTAATTAGTTGGGAAACAAGCTGCAACATTTTCCGACTGGAGTGTTTTGCTTTGTACAAAAAAAAAAAAACGAGTGGAACTTAAATGGAATACACTTGAATCGTCTTTGCACCGGAGTCCTGTGGAAGTCAACGCAGTTCAAGTGTCAACCCAGGCACCATCCAACCCAGAACACAAAGACACGGAACACGACAGTCTTATCAAAAAAATTAAATATTTATTAGTCGTTATTTGTCTTTTTTTTGTTTTTTGTCGTCAGCGATCCATACATTTGCAAACTGAGATCAACATTAAATAGCTTTGGGGGGGGGGGGGGGGGGGGGGGTGACCCCTTCATTCGTGATACCTTCCCACTAAATGTCCTCCCTCCCCACAGGAAACCGAAGATATTGAGAATTAAACATCTTGTACAAACACGTGGGGAAAAAATGAGGAGAGAAAATTGGGCTCCGGCTTGGGTGGGAAATGTTAGAAGTAAAGGAGTTCTTTACTTGAGTCCTGAATCGCTTTGTACCCCGCTGCCTTTACAGCGGCTTTGTCGGAGAAATGAGCGTACAGTATTCCTCCTCGTCTCTTTGCCTTTGCGGTCGGAAATAAACACAAAGGTTTTCCTTTTCCTCGTCTCTTTTCGTCCCTTGAACCACATTTGAACTAAAATGAAGGGAATAAATAAATTACAAAAACAAATAAATACATATATATATTTATATTACCTCCCTTTAAAATAAAGAAAATAAAAACCAGTATTTTGAAGGATTACCTGGGCGGTTTTTGATGTCAGAAGAACAACAGAAAAGGGCTTTGAGGCAGAGGAGGTGTGGACAAAGGTATTGGGACAGCTGAAATAAGATTTTTGGGAGGGTAAAAATAAATAAAAAAATAAAATAAAAATGTATATATATATATATATATATATATATATATATATATATATATATAAAATGCATATTGGATAGAAACAGAAAATCACATCCTGACCTTCTTAAGAGTCTCCAGATATATATATATATATATATATATATATATATATATATATATATATATATATATATATATATATATATATATATATATATAGATAAAAAGAGGGCTATATATATACACATGTATACATCTATAAATATACATATATGTATATATATATATAAATATATATATATACATATATATATATATATATATATATATATATATATATATATATATATATATATATATATGTATAAATAAGATATAAACATATATATGCATATAAACATATATATATATATATATATATATATAGATAAATAGAGGGCTATATATATACATGTATACATTTATAAATATACATATATGTATATATATAAATATAAATATATATATAT
>NC_084550.2:56145000-56162500 GCF_033978685.3 Nerophis lumbriciformis | reverse complement strand
TTGCTATAAAGTATTGGGACATTAACACTGCTTCTACAGTCGGAAAGGCCCGACAAGGTCTTTTTTTTTGAGGAAACTAAAATGCGCAAACATTCCGCAGAAATCAATGGTAAACTTTTACAACTGTGCCATCAGCAGTGTCCTCACTTACGGCTTTTTAGTGTGGTTTGCTAGCTGCACTAAAGCGAACCAACAGGCCCTCCAGCGAGGGGTTAAAGCAGCGGGGAAAATTACAAGGACGATACTCCCAGAGATGAGTGCCATGTACACAACTCGCTGCCTAAAGCGAGTACACAACATCCTGAAGGACAGATACCACCCAGCACATGGCCTCTTCAACCTGCTACCTTCTGGAAGGAGGTATAGATCGATTCGCGCCAGGACCACCAGAATGTCTCACAGTCTGTATCCCAAGGCTGTGAGACTGCTAAATGAACAGGCTGCCCCTTTGCTGCCCCGGACCATCTTATTACCTCACTCTTCACCACCTCAATAATTGTGCTCTGGACATTGCATTGCTGCAACACCAACGTAACACCCATCAGACATCCGACTGTTTCCACCCCCATGTCCCTCTATTCGCCATCTTCCTAACAATGCTAAACTGTAAACTATGGTCAACCTGTTTCTATGCCGCTGGACAAAGCTCAAGCAAAATCTCGTTGACATGTATGACTTAAGTGTTATTATGACAATGACAATAAAGGAATTGATTGATTGATTGATTGATTGATTGATTGGTTGTATTGTCAATTGTGCTGAAGTTGTATTTTTGTATTGGTGCAGAGCTCGCAATCCAAAAGATTGCCAGCCTCTTTATCAGTGTTGTGCCCAGACTCGGCCTGCTGACTGCCAAGGCCGAACATTGGGTACCAGGACGCAGACAAAGCAGAGACTGGGCGATAGCACCAAGTGTCAGCAGATTTGCATTTTTGTATAATCATATATTGTGTCTAACTGGAGTTGTCGAGATTACCCCCTTCCCTCAGCGACAGTGATGTAATAGGGACATTCCCAGAGGTGGGTAGTAACGCGTTACATTTACTCCGTTACATCATACTTGTTAACCTTGAGACCTCCGATTTCGGGACGTGGGGGGAGGGGGGTGGGTTGGGCGTGGTCGGGGGTGGGGCGGGGGCGTGGTTAGGGGCGTGGCTAATAGGGGAGGCGTATATTTACAGCTAGAATTCACCAAGTCAAGTATTTCTTAGATATATATATATATATATATATATATATATATATATATATATAGATCTAAGAAATACTTGATTTTCAGTGAATTCTAGCTATATATATATATATATATTTATTTATTTTTTTCTTCTTTTTTTTTTGAATTATATATATATGTATATATAAATAAAAGAAATACTTGAATTTCAGTGTTCATTTATTTACACATATACACACACATAACACTCATCTACTCATTGTTGAGTTAAGGGTTGAATTGTCCATACTTGTTCTATTCTGTCACTATTTTTCTAACCATGCTGAAGACCCTCTCTAATGATGCATTGATGTGTGGCACGCACAAAAGTGCTTTCATCAAATGCATTAGAGTCTGGAATCTTCCATCTCTCCCTAGCATGGCCCAAAACCAGTCAATCTTTGCTTCCTGAGGAAGATCTTCAGTGCCAAGCCCTTGGTAGTCCACTACTTCTTCCTGGAGGCTATCCAGGTCCAATCGCAGCTGCGGCTTGGAACTTACAAGCTGTTATGAGAGTAGCGTATGTGTGTGTGTGGCCCTTTAATAGGTGAGCATGTGAGGTGAGTGACGTCAGTGAGTGTGTGGGCGAGAGAAGAGAGGGAGCGGTAGCGTGAGTGCGGGCGGGACTAGTTTGTTTTGTGTTGGATTGGCTGTGTGCAAGCAATCAATAAAGCAAGAATTGCAACTAATCGCCGGACTCAGGCAGGAAAGGTGCAACAAAGCGTATTTCTTCATCTTACTCGTCGTCGGCGTCGCCATGGCTGTATCTTCCTCGTTCTTCTGCTTTGTCTCCTTGTTGTGTGCGCAGTTGTGCACTGCACTCTCTAAAAGCTGTATATGTTATTGATGTTATAGATGGCAGTATTGTCCTGTTTAAGAGTGTCACAACATTGCTGTTTACGGCAGACGAACTGCTTTACGGTAAACGAAAACCTGACTGCTGTTGTTGTGTGTGGTTACCGCGCTGGGAGGACGTTAATGAAACTACCTAATAATAAAGCCACATAAGAAACCAAGAACTCGCCCTCGATCATTCTACAGTTATAATGTGATTGGGCAGGCACACTGTTTATATCGTGGAAAAGCGGACTCAGGTCCGCATGGAGCTGGAGGGGGCGTGGCCTCCAGCTCCGCCTGAATTTCGGGAGATTTTCGGGAGAAAATTTGTCCCGGGAGGTTTTCGCGAGAGGTGCTGAATTTCGGGAGTCTCCCGGAAAATCCGGGAGGGTTGGCAAGTATGCGTTACATCTACTTGAGTAACTTTTGGGATACATTGTACTTCTAAGAGTAGTTTTAATGCAACATCATTTTACTTTTACTTGAGTATATTTATAGAGAAGAAACGTTACTTTTACTCCGCTCCATTTATCTACATTCAGCTCGCTACTCGCTACTGATTTTTATCGATCTGTTAATGCACGCTTTTTTTGTTTTGGTTTGTCAGACAGACCTTCAAAGTAGGATCTATCGCATGCCTGCGTTTCACCAATCAAATACAGTCACTGGTGACGTTTCACTCCGTTTCACCAATCAAACAGAGCCAAGCGGTCACATGATTAACAAGCTTAAGCTTACATGAACTCAACGTCAAATTTGAGGAAGCACATTGCGGTAAGTAACGTTAGTAGATATTTTGGCTGTCACCGTAGGCTGATGTTAGCTTCCCTGCTATGAATCACTGTCAAATGTACATCGTGTGGGGACATTTATTAACGCACTGCAGCCTCATAGACAGACAGACAGAGACACACGCACACGCACACACACACACACACACACACACACACACACACACACACACACACACACACACACACACACACACACACACACACACACAGTCAGAAGTGTACAGTGTGTTCCCACTGGTGCAGCCCACACCTATCAGTTTATGGTTTGCGTAAAGGCTAACTTGTTATTTTCCTTTGTAATCTCTACCTACTGAGCCTATGGTGCTGTTAAGTTATTGTGGCTCAATTTGCCTTAACTTTTTTTATGTTAATGTATTATTATTTAATATATATTATTGTTTTAGTTGCTTAAGAGATATTCCTGGCTCTGAATTTGCTCATTGCTATTTTTATGATTTTGTGCATTATTTGTTGCCGTCATCATTAAACGAACAGGTTACTCATCAGTTACTCAGTACTTGAGTAGTTTTTTCACAACATACTTGTTACTTTCACTCAAGTAAATATCTGGGTGACTACTCCTTACTTTTACTTGAGTATTACATCTCTAAAGTAACAGTACTCTTACTTGAGTACAATTTCTGGCTACTCTACACACCTCTGGACATTCCTAATAAATTGAAGAGACACGTGGGCAGGATTTGGATCTGTAACTAGAATACAGCCACACATGTCTCCTCATGAGCTAAATTGAACTCTGTCTCTGCATGATTCCTTGCTTCTTGTCTGATTATTAGATGTCATCAGTGTTTGAACCTGACAGATAGACAGAAAACATTCACACTCACATTCACACACTAAGGCCAATTTTAGTGTTGCCAATCAACCTATCCCCAGGTGCATGTCTTTGGAGGTGGGAGGAAGCCGGAGTACCCGGAGGGAACCCACGCGGTCACGGGGAGAACATGCAAACTCCACACAGAAAGATCCTGAGCTGAACTCAGAAGCTTCGCAATGTGAGGCACATGCACTAACCCCTGTACCACCGTGCTGCCCATAACTTAAGTAAAACACGACTATTTTGAAAATAATCATGTAATTGGTGAAGTCAAAATGTAAACAAAGTAGCTCATTGACTGTTTTTGAAATGAAATGAAATGAGTTTATTTTGGTCATATAATAAACCATTTTGTGTGATACATTTCTTTTAACAGCACAGACCGTTGTGGTCAAAAGTTGACATACACTTGTAAAGAACATAATGACATGGCTGTCTTGAGTTTCCAATCATTTCTACAACTCTTATTTTTTTGTGATAGAGTGATTGGAGCACATACTTGTTGGTCACCAAAAACATTCATGAATTTTGGTTCTTTTATGAATTTATTATGGGTCTACTGAAAATGTGAGCAAATCTGCTGGGTCAAAAGTATACATACAGCAATGTTAATATTTTCTTACATGTCCCTTGGCAATGTCCTTTGACATTTGTTTTACAGTGCTTAATTTCTCTTTGCACTCGTGCGAGAGTTAGGACTATTACTAAAAGTAAAACATGGAGTCAACACAGCAGATGGTGCTCGCCCACTTCTCTATGTGCTTCTTTGAAAAGGTGAGTGGTTTTACTTTATTTTAGTTTTGTTTTACCCTGCTTAATACCTCTGTACACTTGTTTGACAATTCAGACTATTATCAAAAGCAAAACATGGAGTCAACATAGCAATTCTCGTGCTTCTTTTAAAAGGTGAGTTATTTTACTTTATTTGAGTTTTGTTTTACGGTGCTTAACTTCTCTTTGCATTTGTGCGATTGTTAAGACTATTACTAAAAGCAAACCACAGTCAACACAGCAATTCACATGTTTCTTTTAAAAGGCGAGTTATTTTACTTTATTTTAGTTTTGTTTTTACAGTGCTTAAAGGCCCAGTGAAACCCACTACTACCGACCACGCAGTCTGATAGTTTATATATCAATGATGAAATCTTAACATTGCAACACATGCCAATACGGCCGGGTTAGCTTACTAAAGTGCAATTTTAAATTTCGCGCAAAATATCCTGCTGAAAACGTCTCGGTATGATGACGTCAGCGCGTGACGTCACGGATTGTGGAGGACATTTTAGGACAGCATGGTGGCCAGCTATTAAGTCGTCTGTTTTCATCGCAAAATTCCACAGTATTCTGGACATCTGTGTTGGTGAATCTTTTGCAATTTGTTCAATGAACAATGGAGACAGCAAAGAAGAAAGCTGTAGGTGGGAAGCGGTGTATTGCAGCCGACTGCAGCAACACAAACACAGCCGGTGTTTCATTGTTTACATTCCCGGAAGATGACAGTCAAGCTTTACCATTGGCCTGTGGAGAACTGGGACAACAGAGACTCTTACCAGGAGGACTTTGAGTTGGATGTGCAGACGCGGTACCGTGAGTACGCATGCAGCTGCGGCTTCCAAACATTTGGTCGCTTGCCCGTACGTGCGTGCCGCTATGTGCATGTCACGTACGTAACTTTGGGGACTTTGGGGAAATATATGTGCTGTATGAACTTTGGGGGAGGTGAACGGTACTTTGGGCTGTGGGATTGAGTGTGTTGTGCAGGTGTTTGAGTTGTATTGGCGGGTTATATGGACGGGAGGGGGGAGGTGTTTGTTATGCGGGATTAATTTGTGGCATATTAAATATAAGCCTGGTTGTGTTGTGGCTAATAGAGTATATATATGTCTTGTGTTTATTTACTGTTTTAGTCATTCCCAGCTGAATATCAGGTCCCACCCGCCTCTCACAGCATCTTCCCTATCTGAATCGCTCCCACTGCCCTCTAGTCCTTCACTCTCACTTTCCTCATCCACAAATCTTTCATCCTCGCTCAAATTAATGGGGAAATCGTCGCTTTCTCGGTCCGAATCGCTCTCGCTGCTGGTGGCCATGATTGTAAACAATGTGCAGATGTGAGGAGCTCCACAACCTGTGACGTCACGCTACTCATCTGCTACTTCCGGTACAGGCTAGGCTTTTTTATCAGCGACCAAAAGTTGCGAACTTTATCGTCGATGTTCTCTACTAAATCCTTTCAGCAAAAATATGGCAATATCGCAAAATGATCAAGTATGACATAGAATGGACCTGCTATCCCCGTTTAAATAAGAAAATCACATTTCAGTAGGCCTTTAACTTCTCTATGCACTAAGCAAAACATGAACGTCAACAAAAAAATACTAATGCTCTACCACTTCTATATGGTCTCTTTTAAAAGGACTTTTTGATGTATTTTAGTTAGTTTTTTCTACAGTAGTTATGACAGTTAATATCATAAAATATCATTAAACATGAAGTCCACACAGAAATGATCATGTTCTCCCACTTCTGTATGCGCCCCTGAGAAAGGGAAGGTTGTTTTACTTTATTTTAGTTTTTATTTACACTGCTTAACTTCTCTTGTCATCAGAGAGTAAGGAGTTTTACTTTTTTGGTCTGATTTTACAGCATTAAAGGGGAACATTATCACCAGAGCTATGTAAGCGTCAATATATGCCTTGATGTTGCAGAAAAAAGACCATATATTTTTTTAACCGATTTCCGAACTCTAAATGGGTGAATTTTGGCGAAATAAACGCCTTTCTAATATTCGCTCTCGGAGCGATGACGTCACAATGTGACGTCGCATCGGGAAGCAATCCGCCATTTTCTCAAACACTGAGTCAAATCAGCTTTGTTATTTTCCGTTTTTTCAACTGTTTTCCGTACCTTGGAGACATCATGCCTCGTCGGTGTGTTGTCGGAGGGTGTAACAACACGAACAGGGACGGATTCAAGTTGCACCAGTGGCCCAAAGATGCGAAAGTGGCAAGAAATTGGACGTTTGTTCCGCACACTTTACCGACGAAAGCTATGCTACGACAGAGATGGCAAGAATGTGTGGATATCCTGCGACACTCAAATCAGATGCATTTCCAACGATAAAGTCAAAGAAATCTTCCGCCAGACCCCCATTGAATCTGCCCGAGTGTGTGAGCAATTCAGGGACAAAGGACCTCGCTAGCACGGCAAGCAATGGCGACAGTTTGTTCCCGCAGACGAGCGAGCTAAACCCCCTGGATGCCTTGGCTCACACCGTCCCGAAGATGATCAAGAGAAGAATATCGACCCTAGCTTCCCTGGCCTGCTGACATGAGGGTATGTCTACAGAATATATTAATTGATGAAAACTGGGCTGTCTGCACACTCAAAGTGCATGTTGTTGCCAAATGTATTTCATATGCTGTAAACCTAGTTCATAGTTGTTAGTTTCCTTTAATGCCAAACAAACACATACCAATCGTTGGTTAGAAGGCGATCGCCGAATTCGTCCTCGCTTTCTCCCGTGTCGCTGGCTGTCGTGTCGATTTCGTCGGTTTCGCTTGCATACGGTTCAAACCGATATGGCTCAATAGCTTCAGTTTCTTCTTCAATTTTGTTTTCGCTACGTGCCTCCACACTACAACCATCCGTTTCAATACATGCGTAATCTGTTGAATCGCTTAAGCCGCTGAAATCCGAGTCTGAATCCGAGCTAATGTCGCTATAGCTTGCTGTTCTTTCCGCCATGTTTGTTTGTGTTGGCTTCACTTTGTGACGTCACAGGAAAATGGACGGGTGGTTAAAATCAGGACATTTTTTTAGGGATATTGCGTGATGGGTAAAATTTTGAAAAAAACTTCGAAAAATATAATAAGCCACTGGGAACTGATTTTTAATTGTTTTAACAATTCTGAAATTGTGATAATGTTCCCCTTTAACTTGCGTGTTAATGTGTATGACAGTGTTCAAACTTTAATCATTTGAGTTGATGGAGGCTTTATGAGCACAATTTGAGCGTTGACCACCTCTATTCAGATCACCATGCTGAGTTCGAAGGTAACACTGGCTTGTGTTGAGCAGATACATGACCACAAGGAAAGACCACGTGCATTGAAAACTGCACCAGATGTACATTAGTTCATAGCCTTTGTTACACCCCACGCACACAATGCAATGTGCATGTCGGACTTGAACCTGACTTTGATTCGACTTCCCCGGGGCGAGGTAACGTTTTGTCGAATGTTTCATTTTAAATGCATGAGCATTGATTTTGCACGGGGGTCTGATTGCCTCACCCTGAAATATGATTTCAATGACTTAAAAAGGGAAGACATGTTTATGTCGATACTCATCCAAAGCCTGAAGAAACTAACGATTCTAAGGATCCAGAGCCACTTAAAATGGGAGCATAACTGCATGGAATGCACTGTATATGTACTGTAGAGGATGTATGCTTGGAGCAATTAAAGGATGCCGAGGGATGGAGGGAGATCATTAACCGCTGGAGTCTAAGTGCCTTCGGGAAACGCTGCCTGTTGCCCGAATCAAATACCTTACAGAGGAAAAGACTATAAATAACTGCGGAGTCGCTGGTGGCCGAGAACACATTGTTTGGCGGCGACAAAGAGACAAAAGCGGACACGTCTGTCATTAGATCAATGTCAGGACTTTTTGCTGTGCACTCAAAAGTTGCATGCCGTGGCGTTATGAGGAAAAAAAAGTTGAAGGTGGCCTTGAAAGTTACAACCTTTCCATCACTTGATATCATACTTGCCAACCTTGAGACCTCCGATTTCGGGAGGTGGGGGGTGGGGTTGGGGGGCGTGGTTGGGGACATGGGGAGGAGTATATTGACAGCTAGATTTCACCAAGTCAAGTATTTCATACATACATACATACATACACATATATATATATATATATATATATATATATATATATATATATATATATATATATATATATATATATATATATATACACATACATATCTACATCCTGAAAATATGCAAACAAAATTGTGTTTAGATAATTAATACTTCAAACTTGCATAAATATCTTAAGGAATATAACATAACTTGGCTTCTGAGAGCTTCAAAATGTAATGAATAAAATGCTAAAGTTGTTGATAAACAAGCAATTATTTTAATAATTAAATATGGTCATTTTAAATGAATTATTATGATAATTTAAAATTAATTATTTCAAATATGTTTATTTTAATGTATAATTCTATGGCTGGATGTAATAAGGAGTCAGAAAAAATACAAATAAAAAGACAATTAATTTTGATGTTTTTAGCAAAATATATTAAAAATGTATTTAGTTTTTTTTTTTTTTTTTTTAATTAATAAACATATTTATTTTTAGGTAAGATAAACATAATAATACAATGTATCTCTAGTCTGGCTGATTTAGTTCTTGTCACCCTGTTGTCCTCCCGTCATGAAAAAAGGCTGTCCTCACTCAGGTGCGCATGGAGCCTTTGGTGACTCCGGCTGAAAATCGGGAGATTTTCGGGAGAATATTTGTCCCGGGAGGTTTTCGGGTGAGGCGCTGAATTTCGGGAGTCTCCCGGAAAATTCGGGAGGGTTGGCAAGTATGCTTGATATTGTCATCTTTCTGCATTTAATCTACAAAAAAAAAAAATAAATAAAATAAATCACGGTGGAATAGAGCTACAGTAGGGCATACCCAAAGCAAAAATACAAAAATAGTCCGATAATTCAATCAATCAATCAATCTTTATTTATATAGCCCTAAATCACAAGTGTCTCAAAGGGCTGCACAAGCCACAACGACATCATCGGTACAAAGCCCACATACGGGCAAGGAAAAACTCACCCCAGTGGGACGTCGATGTGAATGACTATGAGAAACCTTGGAGAGGACCGCATATATGGGTAACCCCCCCCCTCTAGGGGAGACCGAAAGCAATGGATGTCGAGTGGGTCTGACATAATATTGTGAGAGTCCAGTCCATAGTGGATCCAACATAATAGTAAGAGTCCAGTCCATAGTGGGGCCAGCAGGACACCATCCCGAGCGGAGACGGGTCAGCAGCGTAGAGATGAATTACGAGACTAAAGCCGCATTATTGTGAAAAAAGTATTTTGTATTTTTAGATATAATATAGTAACATGAACACTATTTTATTAGACTATAATTATTCTTAAGTCTTTTGTATATTATAATTTATATATGACTTTAATTTTTTTTTAAACAAACAAAATAATGATTGCCGTTTTATTTTTGTAATACAAATTTTTTCTTAAAAAAAATTACTTTTTTCTTTTCACAAAAATCTACTTTGTTTTATTAACATTTAGTTTAATTAAAAGACACATACTTTAATCTTGTAATTTATTACTTTTTGTTAGGAAAAAATGATTTTTTAAATTTTTTTAACGTCCAGAAAAGTAATACTACAACCTAAAACAAAAAACAGTAAATCTTTCGTCCCAGTATACACCTGCAGCTGACAGTCAGGTGCGGCTAATGTATGTAAACATATGTATTTCTTTGAAAATGAGTGCGGCTTAAATACTTTTTTTTTGTTAGTTTTATTTTTATTTTTTATTTTTTTTGTTGCAGCTGTTGCATATACTGTAATATTATTGTACATAATAATTGGGATTTGTTATATATTGTATATGTTATATAAAAATATAATATAACATCATATAATAACATATATATAATACTGTATATATATAATATTTAAATATTACATATATGATATATTTTATATTGCTACTATGGTACGTTTTTAGTCTACTTAATACCTGCATTACCCTTTCCATCCTTTGAAACTGACCTACTGTGTGGAACAATTTCCCTTGTGGATCAATAAAGTTTGTCTAAGTCTAATACAGGTGCGTGCTAGTGCCTGGAAAATACGGTAATCATTTTTAGTTTTTCATTATGTTTGACTTTCGTTTTTGTGTGTGAAAATCTGCACTGCAACCACGTCATTTCCCCGTTGTGGGAAATAAAGTCGATCCTATCCTATCCTATCTTTTGTCCTTTTTACAGCCTACGTCAAAAGTACGTGCGCACATTTTGGTCCTGGTACTAAAGCCCGGCTCGAACAGTACTACTATTTATTTGGATAGTTGTACCGTATTTTTCGGACTATAAGGTGCACTTAAAATCATTTCATTTTCTTAAAACTCGACAGTGCGCCTTATAACCCGTGCGCCTAATGTACGAAATAAGTTTGGTTGTGCTTACTGACCTCGAAGCTGTTTTATTTAGTACATGGTGAAATGATAAGTGTGACTAGATGGCAGTCACACATAAGGGATATGTGTAGATCGCAATATGATGGCAGTAAACAACACCAAAATTGTATATGGTCCATTGAAAATATAGAACATTACACACGGCCCCAAATATATCAAAATGTTTTAGTACGGCTTTGGTAAGCTATGAAGCCGCACCGCTTGATGGATTGTACTGTGCTTCAACATACGAGTGTTATTAAGGTGTGTGTCTAAGGTAAGACATATTATCTGCCGTTTTGTTTCGTAATATTAAGCAAAAGCAACTTTTCTTACCTTCTGGTACTCGCTGATCTGTATTTGGGATCTGCATGAGTCCTGAAAATTTGCGCACGTCCGCCTTTGTGGTCCGTGCCGACAACGTAATCGTTAAGCTTCTTCTTTTTCTCTATCTTCTTGTTATGGGACATTCATCCTCCGCTGTTGCCATTTCTAATATAAAGTAGTGTAAAGTTCTTACTTATATCTGTCAGTGAATTCGCCATAAAAGTGCTAAAACATACCGGTGTAGTGAGTTCAAATTATTCACCCAAGGAACTTTAGTTATTAGAGAGTTCCGGACACATTTCCGGCGTTGTTATTGCACTAGTGAGCCACGGATGAGGAGAGACTACTCTGTTAATGATTGAAGTAAAGTCTGAATGTCATTAAAACTGTTAGCTCCATCTTTTGACACTTCTTCCACTCCCGTCCTTGCACGCTACACCGCTACAACAAAGATGACGGGGAGAAGACGCTGCCGAAAGTGAGCCATGTAAATAAGACCGCCCACTAAACGGCGCATCCGGAAGCGACTGTCAGAAAGCGGCTAGAAGATGGTCTGTAAAACATCATCTATGCAACATTTTGACCAAAGAACTACCATTACATGTTATGTAGAACAGTGTTTTTCCACCTTTTTTGAGGCATGGCACATTTTTTTCATTAAAAACTCCGGAGGCCAGCAGAAAACGTTAAAAAATGAAACTCCACCAGGTCGTCGTGCCTTATTTTGAGTTTGTTGGTGTTTTCCTTGTGTGTAGTTTTAGTTCTTGTCTTGCGCTGTTATTTTGGTGGCCCGTCCTGTTTTGTCGGTGTTTTCCTGTAGCAGTTTCATGTCTTCCTTTGAGCGCTATTCCCCCGCCCCTGCTTTGTGTTAGCAAGCGAGGCTGTTTACGATTGCCATGTCATGCACCGATGCACTTTGTGCACGCCGTAAGTTTTTGCTGTCGTCCAGCATTCTGTTTCTGTTTACTTTGGAGCCAGTTCAGTTTTACTTTTGTTTTGCATAGCCATTGCCTTTTCCTTTCGGTCATTTTTCGGTTTCAAGCATTACATACCTTTTTACCTGCACGCTGCCTCCCGCTGTGGTCTGCAACAAACCGTCTCACCCGACGCATTCCGACTTTTACAAAGCAATTAACAACCTGCTGGCGTGGAGTATTACGTGGTTACCCTGCCGAGTTCTACACAGCACAGACACTAAGCAACGGCACATTGTTTGCAGCATTTCATTTTTATTTATCTCCTTCATTGATGTGCATCTTTGATCAATAGACAATTATACCTCAATTATTCAACTATACATTTACACACCAATGCCTGAGAAGGAGCAGGATGAAGAAAAATCATATATTTTCCTGCCCCCTTCAACATAATACGTAGTCTTACTTAATGGATATCAATCATTATAATGATTGATATGCAAAAAAATATTTTTTTGGGGACCAATTAGGTGGAGTTGCACAACTTCCCACGGCACACCAGTGGTTGAAAACCACTGATGTAGACCACAAGAAAGTGTTTTCCATTTAGAAAAAAATAATAAAAATGACCCCTTTAATGCACCCTTTAATCTGGTGCGCTTTATATATCAATAAAGACCTGACTAGACCCGCTCATCGGCAGTGCGCCTTATAATCCGGTGCGCCCTATGGTCCGGAAAATACTGTCTGGCTTGTGCATACTTGCCAACCCTCCCGGATTTTCCGGGAGACTCCCGAAATTCAGCGCCTCTCCCGAAAACCTCCCGGGACAAATTTTCTCCCGAAAATCTCCCGAAATTCAGGCACACAATATAAACAGCGTACCTGCCCAATGCCGTTATAACTGTAGAATGATCGAGGGCGAGTTCTGGGTTTATTGTTAGGCAGTTTCATTAACGTCCTCCCAGCACAGTAACAACACACAACAACAGCAGTCAAGTTTTCGTCTACTGTAAAGCAGTTCGTCTGCCGTAAACAGCATTGTTGTGACACTCTTAAACAGGACAATACTGCCATCTAGTGCATTTGATGAAAGCACTTTTTGAGTGCCACACAGCAATGCATCATCAGAGAGGGCGTTCAGCATGGTTAGAAAAATTGTGACAAATAGAACAAGGATGGACAATTCAACCCTAAACGCAACAATGAGTAGATGAGTGTTATGTGTGTGTATATGAGTAAATAAATGAACACTGAAATTCAAGTATTTCTTTTATTTATATATATATATATATATATATATATATATATATATATATATATATATATATATATGAAATACTTGACTTAGTATTTCTTATTTATATATATATATATATATATATATATATATATATGAAATACTTGACTTAGTATTTCTTATTTATATATATATATATATACAGGTATATACAGATATATATATATATATATGAAATACTTGACTTGGTGAATCGTAGCTGTAAATATACTCCTCCCCTCTTAACCACGCCCCCAACCACGCCCCCCACACCCCACCTCCCGAAATCGGTGGTCTCAAGGTTGGCAAGTATGGGCTTGTGGTATATTGCCGCGCGCACCTCCGTCCATACTAAGGTGTGAGCGTTGGTTTCAGCCCTAATGAAGGACATGTCAGGAGGCCGACAATTGCGAGCTGCGCCGTTTGTTGGGATGTTTGTTGTGCAAACAGCGGGATAACCTTGCCGATAACGGGCGCGCATCGCCGCCCACTAGCCGCACAGGCGCGGTTGAAATGCCATTTAACTTGGAGATTAGCGCGCCCCTGGCAACATTAATACAACACTTAGCACCTGTGTAGCAACCACATGTAGCTGTTCCCCCCACCCCCCCCCCCCCGCTCCCATGTGTGCAGATGTTGCGATAAGCACTCCTGACAAGACGGTTAATTCGCCCCCAGGCTGCGCCGGTTGGCTCTCGCTGGAAGTTCACGGCCAGCAGATGGGAGTTAATTGGAATGGATGCATGCAGATGCTGATGCAGCGTGGATTCATTACGTCGGGCCAGTAAATTAACTGATGGAGGGGACCGTTACTGTTTGTTTGTAAGCTAATTAGGGTGAAATTTGTTTTCATTTTGCTCATCAGCCGACAATTGATGTAATAGGGAAGTGGTCCGAGCTCCAGAGAGGCAATATTCCTGTTTTAAGTTGCTGTAGTGTGTGTGTGTGTGTGTGTGTGTGTGTGTAAGTGTATGCATGTTGACAATTTACACACTGCAATCGTGCATATAAGTAAGGAATACACTGAGCTAATTTGTGGCGTTATAGTATAAAGGTGTGTGTTTGGACTCGATGGCACACTTCCTTTAAGTCTGTATACCGGTTTTAATTTCTGATTATTTTACTACTTTAGTCACATGAACAGAAAACATGTTTTAAGAAAAAGTGTTTTATTGTATTTTTTTGGTCAAAATCTTTTTAAATTTCAAGTTATATTGTAATATATTTAAGATTACTTTTTCCAAAATAAATAGTACTATTATTGACATATTTTGAAACAATATTTAACTTAAATTTTAGGTTATTTAAAATTTTTTATTTTATTTGTATCTTTAATATTTTTATATATATATATATATATATATATATATATATATATATATATATACACACACATATATACATACATATATATACATATATATAATATTATATTTTTTATATTTTACAATTTTTCCCCTTATTAATACTTGAACATGGGGGAGTAAAACATATATATTGTTATTACATTTTTAGATGATGACAACAAAATATTTGTCATCTAAAAAGTTTTTTTTTTTTTTTTTTTGGTACTTTTTATATTACTTTAAAAAAAACAAAAAAAAACATTATTGACATATTTTAAATATATATAAAATATATATATATAAAAATATATATATATATATATACATATATATATATATATATATATATATATATATATATATATATATATATATATATATATATATATATATAATATAAAAAATATAAACATTTTAAACATTTAAAATAATCAAAAAAAAAATACCATTATTGACATATTTTAAAACAATATTTATAATAAATTATTGATTATTTTAAATGTTTATATTTTTTATATTATATATACATATATATATATATATATATATATATATATATATATATATATATATATATATATATATATATATATATATATATGTATATATATATATATATATATATATATATATATATATATATATATATATATATACATTAGGGATGTCCGATAATGGCTTTTTGCCGATATCCGATATTCCGATATTGTCCAACTCTTTAATTACCGATACCGATATCAACCGATACCGATATCAACCGATATATACAGTCGTGGATATTAACACATTATTATGCCTAATTTGGACAACCAGGTATGGTGAAGATAAGGTACTTTAAAAAAATAATAATACAATAAAATAAGATAAATAAATTAAAAACATTTTCTTGAATAAAAAATAAAGTAAAACAATATAAAAACAGTTAAATAGAAACTAGTAATTAATTAAAATGAGTAAAATTAACTGTTAAAGGTTAGTACTATTTGTGGACCAGCAGCACGGACAATCATGTGTGCTTACGGACTGTATCCCTTGCAGACTGTATTGAAAAATATTTATATATAATGTAGGAACCACAATATTAATAACAGAAAGAAACAACACTTTTGTGTGAATGAGTGTGAATGAGTATGAATGGGGAAGGGAGGTTTTTTGGGTTGGTGCACTAATTGTAAGTGTATCTTGTGTTTTTTATGTTAATTTAATAATAAAAAAAAAAAAAAAACGATACCGATAATAAAAAAAAAAACGATACCGATAATTTCCGATATTACATTTTAACGCATTTATCGGCTGGTATGTATATATATATATATATATATATATATATATATATATATATATATATATATATATATATATATATATATATATATATATATATATAAGTAATATAATATTATAATTTAATATATAATATATATACATCAAGGGTTGGAATTGGGGGGTTAAATCACCAAAAAATATTCCTGGGCGTGGCCATTGCTGCTGCTCACTGCTCCCCTCACCTCCCAGGGGGTGATCAAGGATGATGGGTCAAATGCAGAGAATAATTTCGCCACACCTAGTGTGTGTGTGACAATCATTGGTACTTTAACTTTAAACTAAATGTTGACCTAAACAATCAAACGGTGTGGCTTTAACGCAACATCAACAAGAGCCTCTCACTGTGCTACCCTTTAACTTGGTGACGTGAAACATGCATAGTTACGTGCATTACAGAAATAAGTTAACGCGAGTATTTTACTGCACGCGCTCAGTTTGTTGCATCTGAAAAAGCCTTGTAGATTCTTTTCAGAGCCTGTTCACACACAGCCCAGCTTGCCTCTGATGTGTACACAACGTGTGTGTCGATGCTTTTTTTAAAAGCGCTGATGAATAAATGATGCTCTGCTCCCGAGAAGATGTTCTGCTTAATGGAGACATATTTATAATCCGTCTCATTAGAACCAGCTCCTGGAAAGACGTGGATGGCCGGGATACGGAGCATCGTTCAGGTGAAAGAAACTTAATGAGCGATTAAGCTTATACATACAAAGTTTTTACAAATATGTTCAGTCTGTTTGCATTTCAACGTCCATGTAAAGCAGGGGTGTCAAACTAATTTTAGATCGGGGGCCACATGGAGAAAAATCTACTCCCAAGTGGGTCGGACTGGTAAAATCACGGCACGATAACTTAAGAATAAAGACAACTTCAAATTGTTTTCTTTGTTTAAAAATAGAACACGCACATTCTAAAAATTTACAAATCATAATGTTGTTGTTGTTTTTTTACACTTACATGTTGCGGTTAATAGTATTCTATCTTTATTTGTCGTTATTTATACTTTATGTATAAATGATGTGATAATGTTCATCAGTCAACTCATTGGTGTTCATTTTCAATGTATCAAGATAAAAAAATAATAATATGAAAATTAAACTACAGGATGTTTTTTATGTAGTTTGCTCATTTTCCTCGACGGGTGCACTAACATCACGTTGTTTTTTTTTTTTTTTTTACATATGTAGCATCATCTACAAATATACAAAGAATTGCTATTGCGACCTCTAGTGGACACATTTCGAACAGCTGTTTCTTTCATTCAAAAATGTCGGCTATTTTTTATACTTAACAAACTCAGCGTACATTTGACACCCCTACTCTAAATATATGTAAATGTTAAATGTAAATCTAAATCTTGAATCCAAATCCAAATGTTAAAACTGAACCTAAATGTTACA
>NC_084550.2:56080000-56140000 GCF_033978685.3 Nerophis lumbriciformis | reverse complement strand
GCAACCCAAAAGATGTAATATATTGGAGTGCCTTCAAAAGGAGCGTCAAACTCAATTGCACAACGGACCGACATTGAAAGCACACTTTCAGGCATGTGAGCACCCTTTGTGGAAAAGAAGGGGACTACTGACGAAAAAAAAAGAAACAATTAAATCGGCGCAAAGTGCTGTTACGCAAACCCTGAAAGAACATTTTGACAATCAAGACTACATTTCCTGCAATTAGGTTCATTTCTACACTCTATTTTACATTTAGATTTATTCTCATCTACCGACCTCTTTTGGCTGTCTTTTTAAGATCGTGAAATCCCTAAATTCCTTGCAATAGCTCGTTGAGAAATGTTGTTCTTAAATTGTTGTGCAAAACGAGGGTTTTAAACACATGCTGGACGTGCTTGAGCCACGTTACGACATCCCGTCACGCACCCACTTCAGCGATAAGATTGTGCCAGATCTTTATGAGCAGGAGAAGAAAAAAGTTGTGGATGAACTATCCCGAGCATCATCTGTTGCGCTCATGACAGACGGGTGGACGTCCAGGAGAACTATAAGCGCTCACTTCATCACAGCAGACTGGGAGATGAGAAGACCCGCCCCCTCTACGAGAGTCACCTTGCGCAGGTACTGACACAAGCAGTGGAGGAATGGAAGATAAAGATATCCGAGTCACACGTGATAATGCCAAAAATCAAATAATTACAGTGAATGAGGCAGGACTGGGACCACAGGTGCTTTGCACATGTAGTGAATTTGGCATCACAGAAGGGAATCTCAGTCAATAGGATAGAGCGCCTCCTTGGGAGGATCAGGAAGGAGGTTTCCTACTTCCACCCAAGCACAACAGCTGCCCATGTGCTTAAGACAAAGCAAGAAATGCTAAAGCTGCCTACTCATAAGCTCATACATGACGTCCCAACAAGGTGGAACTCCACTTATGATATGTTGGAGCAGCAGGCAGCTATATACTCTGCATTGACCCACAACACCCTGAAGACAAATGTCACCCTGTCTGATGATGATGTGAGAGTGGCAGATGAGGTCCTCCAGGTGCTTAAACCCCTCAAAAGTGTTACATCTCTACTGAGCACTGAAACTTCACCATCTGTGTCAATGATCCTGCCACTGAAAACAAGGATTCTACAATCCATGGCTCCAAGTGTGGAAGACAGCAGCATCACTCCAGATGTCAGGCTTTATTTCACTACCTATGTTTCAAGGAAGATGATGTGCCTTCTTATGTTGCACTTTAACTTGTTTTTTTTATTAATGGTCATTGGTCCAAGTTTAAAGAAAGGAGGAATGCCTTTTTATGTTGCACTGTTTTTCATTAATTATGTTAAAAGGAAAAAAAAGTGCATGTCAAGTTGATCAACAGATTGTATTATTCTCCAGTGCAATAACAGTACTGAAATAAAGGCTAAAAGGGCAATAATGGGAAAAAAATAAGTAACTAAATAGTTACTTTTCACAGTAACACATTACTTTTAGGTGTATGTAACTGAGTTAGTAACTGAGTTACTTTTGAAATAAAGTAAATAGTAACTGTAACTAGTTACTGGTTTTCAGTAACTAACCCAAAACTGGTCATCAGTGTTTGAACCTGACACCCCTCTTACAGTTCATAGCTGATAAGCCAAGTAGCTGTCCTGATTTCTAGAAGATACACATGCATGTATCCCCTTGTACATCCACAGTCCATACATTCCTAAGTCCATTCACCCATTCATCCAGCTGCTTACCTATAAGGATGAGCATGCACACCAGCAGAGCTATAAGTGCCCCCGGGCTCAGAGCTGCACTCATTACATAGGCAGTGGCATTGCAGGACTGGATGGCTCCCTCTATGTGGGGCGAAAAAAAAAAAAGAGATGACATTAGTGTACATCGGGAAAAACAGCATCCAGTACGCTGATTAAAAGCCATCCAGTGTGGCTCCAGACGCATTTTGAGGGGTGAGGTGGTAGGGGGGTTCACAAATACCGGCAGCTGACAGACAAACCCAAACAACACAGATGACCTTCCAGTGTTGATGATGATGGTGATTGCTGTTAATGGTCTCGTGCACACCTGTGTCACAGCCACAGATGTGAATGGTCAGGGTGCCCGTGGAGCTGAGGGAGGGGGGGCCGCTGTCCACCACCAGGATGGGCAGGAAGTAGACGTTCTGCTCGTGGCGGTTGAAGCCTGAGCGCTGCGTCCGGATGCCAGCAGTGGTGTCTGGGTGGTCATGCAAGGGAGACGCAGATCAAAAATAATGAACAGTGTGTCATTGATAGTCTTGCATATGTATTCACTGAGAATGAATTGGTTTGTACAGAGTAACACCTTTTTATAGTAAAATGTAATAATATTACAGCTATATTAACAATATAACCGAAATCTTGTTCTCCCTCTCTGAGTCTTACGTGAATAGTGTTTGTTGAAGGTGTTTATTGAAGGGTGTCACGGCTGGTTACACCAGGCCATACCCGTGGTCGCCCGCCTCGCCATCTGACTCTTCCCCGCTGGTTGCGAGGACATATGGCCAGGCGACCCACCGCCAAGTCCTCCCTCCGCCCTCCCATTACTTTAGACATTTTTTTTTTCTTTTTGTTTTCTAGAACGTCTGGTATCCGTTTTGTTGGGAAGGGGGGGGAATTCTGTTACGGCTGGTTACACTAGTCCATGCCTTTATGTTGAGTTGAGTTGAGTTGAGTTGAGTTGAGTTGAGTTGAGTTAGTATTTATTCCGAGCATGTATGCATACAGCATAATACATCACAATTTCCAGTTTCTCTATTCAACATGTTCGAAAAGGAGTAGGAAGAAGCAGAGCTTATTTTAATCCTACCCCTTTTCCTTTACATAGCAGTTGCTAAAACTTTTGTTCACTTCCTGTTCTCAGTTTATTCACAATATGCTCCATAACTATTAACAATAAAAATAAATAAATAATAATTAGTGAAGTAAGTTGTATTTCATATGGTGAGATGAGTAAGATTATCTAGAAAATGAATGGATGGATGGAATCAATTCAGAATGTTTATCATGGTTCTTCTTCTTTGTACTTTGTTAACACTTTAAGTTGGAAGATTTTCTTGAAGCGGATCATATTAGTACATTGTTTGATTTCTTTGCTTAATCCATTCCATAATTTAATTCCACATACTGATCTACTGAAGGTCTTAAGTGTTGTACGTGCGTACAAATGTTTTAAATTTCATTTTTCTCTAAGATTATATGTCTCCTATTTTGTTGAGAATAATTGTTGTATATTATTGGGTAGCAGATTGTAGTTTGCTTTGTGTATAGTTTGGCTGTTTAGCTGCAAATTCACTATGTTGGGTTTTGTTAGTTTTCTCCGGTGTTTTGTGTTAGTTCCTGTCCTGTGCTTTTATTTTGGCGGCTCTTCCGGTTTTGTTGGTGTTTTCCCGTGGCTGCTTCACTCCTGTCCCAGAGCATTTCCCCTTACCTGTTTTCTGTTCGCAATCAAGACTATGTAAGTTGATCCTTTTTCTACCTTCGTTGTCGGGACATTGATGATGATGTTGTCAGGCTTGTCACTGGCAGTTTGGTTATGTTCGGGTTGTTCTCTGTGTTTTATTTCCTGTCAGCGCTCTTATTTCGGTTTCTTTTCCTGCACGTCTCCCGGAGCGCTTGTTTCACTCAACTTTCCCTGATTGGCAGTCTGGCACACCTGGTGGAAATTGCCAATCAGGCTACTATTTATACCTGCCTCGCCCTCCAGTCAGTGCTGGAGTATTGCTAGCTGTTTGCGGTTTCCTCCTATTTCATATCCTGTTTCCTGGTTCCTGTTTGCTGTCTCCAGTTCTCCTTGATTCCTATATCCTGTTGCCTGTTTCCTGGTTCCTGATTCCTGTTTTCCTGCATTTCTTTTGGACATAAAATCACGTTTTCCTGCAACAAGCCTGCCATCTCTGCACCTTGGGGTTCATCACCAACATTCCTTGACAGTTGTTATCGTTTCATTGGACAACAGAGGAGCTTTTTGATGCTAAACCTAACATGCTCTACTTTGTGGACGCCATCAGCTCCACATTTCCTGTGAGTGCTTTGCTGGGTTTCAGCAGTTTTGTCTTGTTTTATTTTCTTCATAGTCTGTCCGTGCAAAGCTCTTCTTGTTGCTCTTGCGTTTTGGTTCGTTTATCGATAATAGCCCTTTTTATCTCACGCTCCTACCTCGTTCATCTGCATCCTAAAAATCACAATAACCTCCTGCGTCTTCCTCGACGGATCGCATGTCAACACTCGACAAAAGGCTGGCCACAATTTGGGGAAACATGGTATGGTTAATATCTCGTAAATTTGAAATGACAGAATATTTATTCAGATCAAGTAGGGTTACACTGTTGAATATGCATTAAGACACAAATAATATTTGAAATATGACATGCACTATAATATAATACAATAGTGTTTTATGCTGTATATTTTGATGGAGTTTTCAATCTGTTAATCCTGCACACTAGCTAACGACAAAATCAAGATTATTGCCTCATTGGCAAAAGTGATAATTTAGCGTCCCTTTATAGTTGTGAAATAAAGTTCAATTCAAGACATCCGATAATGTTGTGTTTCTTAACCATAGGGTCCTATTGCTGGGCTACGAGTGTTTCCGAGATGGCCGCCAAAAAATATCGGGTTCTCCGCTGTGGTCCGTACGGGCCGCAGCGGTACTAAGTTGTAATACAGTTTTCCACCACTTGTGGCAGTAATGACAAAATCAAACAAACAGAAGAAAAAGTCATAGAACATTTTCGGTAACACTTTAGTATGGGGAACACATACTCACCATTAATTAGTTGCTTATTAAAATGCAAATTAGTAAAATATTGGCTCTTAATTAGTCATTGTCATGATCTGTGGTCTGGATTATGTTTTGTTATTTTTTGTTATCTCTTTTAGTTCCTGTTTGCGCTCCCTTGTTTGTTTTAGTTTCCATGACGACTTATTAGTTTCACCTGCTCTTATCAGGATATTATTATTTAAGCCTGTCGTTGCCAGTTAGTCGGGCTGGCGACATTCTGTCATGACGAGGGTTTTTTCGCAGCTTACTGCAAGGATTGTTCTCCCAGGACGCAAACTAACTTTTCCGGACAACGGTAGCAGGTAGGAACATATTTAATTACCAAAACTCAAAAGGGTACAAAAAAAAACAGAAAACAACCCGAAGACGAGCGTGTCTAATGCACGCGAAAGCTAAGGCAAAAAAACTAAGGACCTGAAACATGAACTAACACTTAGCGTAAACTATGGACAGGGCAAAACAAAAACTCGCTAACTGTGACATGAATAAACAAAACTTACTTGGCATGGCATGAAAAGAGCAATCGCAAGAATACAAGCATGAACAGAGCATGAAAAGAACAATGTCGCCAGGCCCACTAACTGGCAACGACAGGCTTAAATAATAATCTCCTGATTAGAGCAGGTGCGTGTCTCCAACACATGAGGCAGGTGAAATTAATAAGTCGTCATGGAAACCAAAACAAACAAGGGAGCGCAAACAGGAATTAAATTAGTCAAAAATCTAACAAAAAATAACAAAACTTAATCCAGACCACAGATCATGACAATTATTAAGTACTTATTAATGCCTTATTCTGCATGGCCTTATTATACAACCAGTAAACCATTAACTAAGAGTCTTCCCTCAATAACCTCGGAATTATTGCTTATTAGTAACCCTAACCTTAACCCTTATATGTTCCCCTAGTGTCCAAATAACATAAGCAACTAATTAATGGTGAATATGTTCCCCATACTAAAGTGTTACCAAATTTTCTCAAGGGCAAAAATTAAGACTCAAGTGATGAACCTGTATTTTCATTTGCACTTTAACTTTAATGACAGTTTATTTAAGAAACATATATATTGTAAATTATTGATAGTTAATTGTAGTTTGAATGTATTTATTTGTAATTTTTGAATAGGATTCAAATCAAGAGTAAGATTTGTAATTTAGTGTTAATTTTTGAGTGGGCCCCAGGCTCCTCTGTAGTGGAAAAGTTGGGCCCCCGAGGTCAAAAAGGTTAAGAAACCCTGCTGTAATGCATCAACATTGTCAAATATTCCTGTTCTACGAGTCTAAGGGAGCACACTGCCAAAACTTTAATCTGATTAAGATTAAATATCTCAAATAAGGGTGATATTTGCTTATTTTCTGTCTGATAAGATAATTCTTCTCACTAAGCAGATTTTATGTTAGAGTGTTTTACTTGTTTTAAGGGTTTTGCTCCTAAATGATCTCAGGAAGATATTACAGCTGGTTGCTGAGATTTGATGACCTATATTGAGTAAAACATGCTTGAAACTAAAACATCAACTAATGCAAAGCTGTGTCATCAGGTATAAAACTACTTTTTTAAAGTAATAATTTCTTATTTCAAGCATGAAAAAAAACAATTTACTTAATTTAAGAATATTTTTCAACATATTGAGGAAAAATGGTCAATTTTTTTTTCTACCAAGAAAAGTGCACTTGTTATTAGTGAGAATATACTTATTTTAAGGTATTTTTGGGTTCATTGAGGTTAGCTAATTTTACTTGCTTTGGAAAGTCTTGACAAGCCGAATTTTCTTGTTCTATTGGCAGATAATTTTGCTTAGTTCAAATTAAATACCCCTCATTTTTATACATTTTTTTCTTGTTTTTGAACACTGACTTTTTGCAGTGCAGTAGTTGGTGGTACCGAATTATTCTTTATGACAAAAGATCAACATTATTTTACAGCTGTTATTTTATGAACAATTTGTTTCCCCCCTCACTCTCCCTCAAACAAATACCGCCTGGAAAATGATCAGAATGACCAGAAATTAAACGTCGCCGCTTTGTATATGAAACCTTTCCACAGAGACAGAGATAGATGGATGAGGATTCCCCCCGAGGCTTTGACAAATAGACTCGCAAGCGGCTTTGTGGGCACACTTGCATTGCAGATATCAAGCAATCCATCTTCCAGAACGTACATCGCCATTATCCATGCCGCTCTCGTGCTCCTCTGGCACACGCCGGACAATCTCTCTCTCTTAACGCCTGTGCACGGGAACATTACGCCCCTGAACATGTCCTTTTGACTTTTACACGGTTTCCCTCTCACGCGTAACAACCCCCCCGACCCCATCTCTAAATCTCAACTTTATGTTATTAGCATAACTGTTTTTTTTCCCAGCTTCAATTTATTAATACAACTCAGTCTTACCTACTGTTAGCATTTCAGCGTTTTTGCAGGCTTTTGAAATATTACCAGACAAAGCATGATGTACTTTGTGTTTATCTTAAAGGGGAACACTATTACAATTTCAGAATGGTTAAAACCATTAAAAATCAGTTCCCAGTGGCTTATTATATTTTTCAAAGTTTTTTTCAAAATTTTACCCATCACGCAATATCCCTAAAAAAAACTTCTAAGTGCCTGATTTTAACCATCGTTATATACACCCGTCCATGTTCCTGTGACGTCACATAGTGAAGCCAACACAAACAAACATGACGGAAAGAACAGCAAACTATAGCGACACTAGCTCGGATTCAGACTCGGATTTCAGCGGCTTAAGCAATTCAACAGATTACGCATGTATTGAAACGGATGGTTGTAGTGTGGAGGCAGGTAGCGAAAACGAAATTGAAGAAGAAACTGAAGCTATTGAGCCATATCGGTTTGAACCGTATACAAGCGAAACCGACCCAAACGACACGACAGCCAGCGACACGGGATAAAGCGAGGACCAATTCGGCGATCGCCTTCTAACCAACGATTGGTATGTGTTTGGAAACTAACAACTATGAACTAGGTTTACAGCATATGAAATACATTTGGCAACAACATGCACTTTGAGAGTGCAGACAGCCCAGTTTTCATCAATTAATATATTCTGTAGACATACCCTCATGTCAGCAGGCCAGGGAAGCTAGGGTCGATATTCTTCTCTTGATCATCTTCGGTGGCATAAGGGACGGTGTGTAAGACAAGACATCCACGGGAACAAACTGCCGCCATTGCTTTCCGTGCTACCGAGGTCCTTTGTCCCTGAATTGCTCACACACTCCGGCAGATTCAATGGGGGTCTGGCGGCAGATTTCTTTGACTCTATCGTTGGAAATGCATCTGCTTTGAGTGTCGCAAGATATCCACACATTCTTGCCATCTCTGTCGTAGCATAGCTTTTGTCGGTAAAGTGTGCGGAACAAACGTCCAATTTCTTGCCACTTTCGCATCTTTGGGCCACTGGTGCAACTTGAATCCGTCCCTGTTCGTGTTGTTTCACCCTCCGACAACACACCGACGAGGCATGATGTCTCCAAGGTACGGAAAACAGTCGAAAAAACGGAAAATAACAGAGCTGATTTGACTCGGTGTTTGATAAAATGGCGGATTGCTTCCCGATGTGACGTCACAACGCTCCGAGAGTGAATAATAGAAAGGCGTTTAATTCGCCAAAATTCACCCATTTAGAGTTCGGAAATCGGTTCAAAAAAATATATGGTCTTTTTCTGCAACATCAAGGTATATATTGATGCTTACATAGGTCTGGTGATAATGTTCCCCTTTAATGTTTATCTTTTAGCGTATGAGCTGGCGACACGTTTGCATATTATCCTCTGTCCCATTTCAGATTCTTAAAATTGTACCTGAGTATAATCCTCATGGGTGTGACTTTGTGCTTTCTGCCCTCAGGTTACTGTCCTCCTCTGTGTCGGCATAGCAAAGGTGAGCATTTTTACATCATAATCAGGCCTTTGAAGTAGTACCTGATTATAGTATAGTCGGGGCATAGCATAATGCACCTCATAGGGTGTACTCAAGTTGATATCTTGCTTTATGTTGGCATACCAACCGGTAGAATGTTAGCAGCGTATCCAGCCTCATTAGGCTTTGTGTACTCTAGTTACTATACTCGTGTTATAGGCTGGCACACCCACTGCACAGACTCATTAGGCTTGTAAAATATTGACAAAACGTCTTCTCATTATATGTCAACTGTAGCAATTTGTCAGCTCAAGTTGCTACCTTGCTCTTTATTACTGTTAGTGTTGTCCTGATATCAATATTTTGATACTGGTACCGGTACCAAAATTATTTTCTAAATAAAGGGGACCGCAAAAAATGGCATTATTGGCTTTATTTTACCAAAAAAATCTTACGGTACATTAAACATATGTTTATTATTGCAAGTTTGTCCTTAAATAAAATAGTGAACACACTAGACAACTTGTCTTTTATTAGTAAGTAAACAAACAAAGACTCCTAATTTAGTCTGCTGACATATGCAGTAACCCATCCATCCATCCATCTTCTTTCGCTTATCCGAGGTCGGGTCGCGGGGGCAGCAGCCTAAGCAGGGAAGCCCAGACTTCCCTCTCCCCAGCCACTTCGTCCAGCTCCTCCCGGGGGATCCCGAGGCGTTCCCAGGCCAGCCGGGAGACATAGTCTTCCCAACGTGTCCTGGGTCTTCCCCGTGGTCTCCTACCGGTCGGACATGCCCTAAACACCTCCCGAGGGAGGCGATCGGGTGGCATCCTGACCAGATGCCTGAACCACCTCATCTGGCTCCTCTCCATGTGGAGGAGCAGCGGCTTTACTTTGAGCTCCCCCCGGATGACAGAGCTTCTCACCCTATCTCTAAGGGAGAGCCCCGCCACCCGGCGGAGGAAACTCATTTCGGCCGCTTGTACCCGTGATCTTGTCCTTTCAATCATAACCCAAAGCTCATGACCATAGGTGAGGATGGGAACATAGATCGACTGGTAAATTGAGAGCTTTGCCTTCCGGCTCAGCTCCTTCTTCACCACAACAGATCGATACAGCGTCCGCATTACTGAAGATGCCGCACCGATCCGCCTGTCGATCTCACAATACACTCTTCCCTCACTCGTGAACAAGACTCCGAGGTACTTGAACTCCTCCACTTGGGGCAGGGTCTCCTCCCCAACCCGAAGATGGCATTCCACCCTTTTCCGGGCAAGAACCATGGACTCGGACTTGGAGGTGCTGATTCTCATCCCAGTCGCTTCACACTCGGCTGCAAACCGATCCAGTGAGAGCTGAAGATCCTGGCCAGATGAAGCCATCAGGACCACATCATCTGCAAAAAGCAGAGACCTAATCCTGCAGCCACCAAACCGGATCCCCTCAACGCCTTGACTGCGCCTAGAAATTCTGTCCATAAAAGTTATGAACAGAATCGGTGACAAAGGGCAGCCTTGGCGGAGTCCAACCCTCACTGGAAACGTGTCCGACTTACTGCCGGCAATGCGGACCAAGCTCTGACACTGATCGTACAGGGAGCGGACCGCCAAAATCAGACAGTCCGATACCCCATACTCCCTGAGCACTCCCCACAGGACTTCCCGAGGGACACGGTCGAATGCCTTCTCCAAGTCCACAAAGCACATGTAGACTGGTTGGGCAAACTCCCATGCACCCTCAAGGACCCTGCCGAGAGTATAGAGCTGGTCCACAGTTCCACGACCAGGACGAAAACCACACTGTTCCTCCTGAATCCGAGGTTCGACTATCCGGCGTAGCCTCCTCTCCAGTACACCTGAATAGACCTTGCCGGGAAGGCTGAGGAGTGTGATCCCACGATAGTTAGAACACACCCTCCGGTTCCCCTTCTTAAAGAGAGGAACCACCACCCCGGTCTGCCAATCCAGAGGTACCGCCCCCGATGTCCACGCGATGCTGCAGAGTCTTGTCAACCAAGACAGCCCCATATGCAGTAACATATTGTGTCATTTTCCAGTCTATTATTTTGTCAAAATTATTGTGGTAAAAAATTGATTATTAATCTACTTGTTCATTTACTGTTAATATCTGCTTACTTTCTCTTTTAACATGTTCTATCTACACTTCTGTTAAAATGTAATAATCACTCATTCTTCTGTTGTTTGATACTTTACATTAGTTTTGGATGATACCACACATTTGGGTATCAATCCGAAACCAAGTCGTTACAGGATCATACATTGGTCATATTCAAAGTCCTCATGTGTCCAGGGACATATTTCCTGAGTTTATAAACATAATATACATTTAAAAAAAAAACGAAAGAAGATGTTGTGATGCGTAACGTAATCATAGACAAGATACATTCCTGTACTTGGTATCATTACAGTGGATGTCAGGTGTAGATCCACCAATGGTGTTTGTTTACATTTTGACGGCGGTGTGTAGTGAAGCATGTTTAGCTATTCCTCGTCCTGCAGGGAGGATACTTGAAAGAAACTTACTTCATTTGTCGCCAAGGAGGCGAGGATTAGTGATTTAGAAGTAGCTAAAACACTGCTGACTGCAAATGGACGTTCGCCGCTAGCTAGGTAGCCATGTCTTAAAGCACCTCTTCCTGAGGGCGTTTCAGTGTTATAACTTCACCTTTATCGTTAGTTTTTAAGCAAAAATGCGTCCATTCTCCCTTTTCTGTCTACACACTGTGTCTGCTTGTAAGTACTCTGTGGTTCTGCGCTGCCGAACATGCTCCTCTGCTTGTAAACTAGCAATGACACAGTGTGATGACGATGGGGGTCAGGGGGGTATTGGACCGGTACCGAATATGATTAATTAGTATCGCGGTACTATACTAATATCGGTATACTGTACAACCCTAATTGCTTTACTTTACTTCCTAATTAATAATCCAATATTAAATAAACAACAATGGAGGGCTGCATTCACACTAGCTGTTAGCATTGGGCCACACCCCAAGTTTAAATCAATTTTGAGGCAAATACCTAACAAGTTAGCAACATGCCAATCTAAAATTGCAACAAGCATTGTTTTAGTTTTCTTAAATACTATCAGGATTGCTGCAATTGTTGTTTTTGTTTTAAATCGATCAACAGCTTTCAGGCAAGACGCAGGGTACTGATCACTAAATTTAGTTAGGTACTAAACTAGAATCAACCAAACTGCCTCAACCAACCAATAAGTAGAACTTTTAAGCAGCATTTGATCCCTTATAAAGGAGCGTGTCCGGAAAGTTGATTGTGTTATGCTGATGTTTGCTTTTTTTTGACAACTGGTGACAACATTAAAAGTGTTCATCAGCACTACGGTGGGGGTGAGGGTAGTGGTGGGGTCCTTTTTTTTGTTTCCCATCATGGTGTGCAGAGAAGAAGATGCGACAGATTGGAAGTGGCAGGTTGACAAATGTGTCCACCGGAGGAGACAGGGGAGCGACTAATAAAGACGGGTGGCAGGATTAAAAACACATTTGTTATTTTTTTTGTCTCTCTCTCTTTATATATATATATATATATATAAATATGTGTATATATATATATATATGTGTATGTGTATATATATATATATATACCGTGCGTGACTGCTCGCTGACTGCTCGCTGTTTCGAAAAAGCTAAGTATCGTTCTATTTGTGTGCTTTTAAATTGTTCTGCAGCTTTCTTTATTACTTTCTCAACATATTTAGTAGTACTATTTAACTTGCAAATCACCCGATCTCTGTCTCTCCACCCCTCCCGCAGCTAGCTAGCAGCTAGCTGCTAAGCTAACGAAGCTAGCGCGGAGAAAGGCGTCGCCGGGCGCCGGTCAGAAGGAGTCTACTCCTGCACACCGTGACCAGGACTTCTCGGAAGACAGCAGGAACTTCACTCGGTGACAGAAAACACCGTGAGTATGGCTTCCTGCGCGTCTTGCACCTTACTCACGGAGAGGCTGGCTCTGCTAGAGGGCCGTGTCCGCCAGTTAGAGCAGAGTAATCTCGTAACGTTAGATGTTGCGGACACATCTGCTAGCGTTAGCTGTAGCGAGCTAACTAGCCCAGCCTGTAGCAGTCCTAAGCGGCCTACAAGCTACGGTGTACCGGTTGAGACGCATAATAGATTTAGCTCTTTAGCTAGTCCTACACCCCAGTCTACCGGGCACCACACCTTAGTCATAGGGGACTCCATCACCCGAAACATAAAGCTTAGCAAACCAGCCACAATTAAGTGCATCTCGGGGGCCCGAGCACCTGACATTGAGGCTAATCTTAGGGAGATAACTCGCAACAGGCCTAGTAAACACGTACGACAGGCTAATCGCACCACTAGTTATGCGAATATAGTTGTACACATTGGCTCCAATGACACTAGAATGAGACAGTCAGAGATTACAAAGAGAAACATAGCCAGGACTTGTGATCTCGCTAGAAAGATGTCCAGGCATCGAGTAATTGTCTCTGGCCCCCTGCCTGCGAGAGGCAATGATGAGAGATATAGCAGATTAGTCTCGCTTAACAAGTGGCTGGCTAGCTTCTGTAGACAACAGGGACTAACGTTTATTGATAATTGGCCCTCTTTCTGGGGCAAACCAGGCTTGCTGATGAGGGACGGCCTTCACCCTAACCAGGAAGGCGCCATCATCCTGTCTAAGAATATAGACTACTGTTTAAGTCACATTTGACTAACTACACTAGAGCAAGCCCGGTCACAGGCAATTACAGAGCCTGCTAGTCCGGGTGAGGAGTCAGTTAAGCTAGAACTAGCCAGCGCCAGGCTGGATAATTCCTGTACGCATAGCAATTCTCTTAGAATAAGACACAACTCACATAATGTGTTTTCTGTTGTGAATGTGTTAGAGGTAGATATGCATTCTACTGAGGTGGCAAATCATGATGCGTTCAGTCTATCGCAGCATCAAGCAAACAATCTGAAAATTCCCGTCGTATCAATTCCTAGATATGGTCGAAACTATTTAAAGTGCACTACGTATAATAAACGCAACATTATTAATATTTCTACTACGGATAATTTAAACAAAAACTCGTCAAAACAGCCCAATACTTATAATATGGGCTTTTTAAACATAAGATCATTGTCTCCCAAAACGTTATTAGTTAATGAGGTCATTAGAGACAACAATCTTAACGTCATTGGTCTTAGCGAAACCTGGCTCAAACCAGACGAATTTTTTGCGCTAAATGAGGCATCTCCTCCTAACTATACGAATGCGCATATTGCCCGTCCCCTTAAAAGGGGTGGGGGGGTCGCACTAATATACAATGAAAACTTTAACCTTACCCCTAACCTAAATAATAAATACAAATCGTTTGAGGTGCTTACTATGAGGTCTGTCGCACCGCTGCCTCTCGATATGGCTGTTATCTACCGCCCCCCAGGGCCCTACTCGGACTTTATTAATGAATTCTCAGAGTTCGTTGCTGATCTAATGACGTACGCAGACAATATAATCATAATGGGGGACTTTAATATCCATATGAATACCCCATCGGACCCTCAGTGCGTGGCGCTCCAGACTATAATTGATAGCTGTGGTCTTACACAAATAATAAATGAACCTACGCATCGCAACGGCAATACGATAGATCTAGTGCTGGTCAGGGGTGTCACCACCTCCAAAGTTATGGTACTCCCGTATACTAAAGTAATGTCCGATCATTACCTTATAAAATTCGAAGTTCTGACTCATTGTCAACAAACTAATAATAATAATAACTGCTATAGCAGCCGCAACATTAATGCCGCCACAACGATGACTCTCGCTGACCTACTGCCTTCGGTAATGGCACCATTCCCAAATTATGTCGGCTCTATTGATAACCTCACTAACAACTTTCACAATGCCCTGCGCAAAACCATTGATAGTATAGCACCGCTAAAACAAAAAAGGGCCCCTAAAAGGCGCACCCCATGGTTTACAGAGATAACCAGAGCTCATAAATTATCATGTAGAAAGTTGGAACGCAAATGGCGCGCGACCAAGCTTGAGGTTTTCCATCAAGCATGGAGTGATAGTTTAATATCGTATAAACGCATGCTTACCTTAGCTAAAGCTAAATATTACTCAAATCTCATCCGCCTCAACAAAAACGACCCTAAATTTTTGTTTAGTACAGTAGCATCGCTAACCCAACAAGGGACTCCTCCCAATAGCTCCACCCACTCGGCAGATGACTTTATGAATTTCTTTAATAAGAAAATTGAACTCATTAGAAAGGAGATTAAAGACAACGCATCCCAGCTACAACTGGGTTCTATGAACACAGATACAACTGTATCTACGACGGATACTGCAATACAAAATAGTCTCTCTCTTTTTGATGAAATAACATTAGAGGAACTATTACAGCGTGTAAGTGGGATAAAACAAACAACATGTTTACTTGACCCACTTCCTGGGAAACTTATCAAGGAGCTTTTTGTATTATTAGGTCCATCAGTGCTAAATATTATAAACTTATCACTTTCCTCTGGCACTGTTCCCCTAGCATTCAAGAAAGCGGTTATTCATCCTCTGCTCAAAAGACCTAACCTTGATGCAATGCGTCTCCCATAATAATGTGACCTCGGACTATGTTAAGGTAACGTGCGGAGTTCCTCAGGGTTCGGTTCTTGGCCCTGCACTCTTCAGTATTTACATGCTGCCGCTAGGCGACATCATACGCAAATACGGTGTTAGCTTTCATTGTTATGCTGATGACACCCAACTCTACATGCCCCTAAAGCTGACCAACACGCCGGATTGTAGTCAGCTGGAGGCGTGTCTTAATGAAATTAAACAATGGATGTCCGCTAACTTCTTGCAACTCAAAGCCAAGAAAACGGAAATGCTGATTATCGGTCCTGCTAAACACCGACATTTATTTAATAATACCACCTTAACATTTGACAACCAAACAATTACACAAGGCGAATCAGTAAAGAATCTGGGTATTATCTTCGACCCAACTCTCTCGTTTGAGTCACACATTAAGAGTGTTACTAAAACGGCCTTCTTTCATCTCCGTAATATCGCTAAAATTCGTTCTATTTTATCCACTAGCGACGCTGAGATCATTATTCATGCGTTCGTTACGTCTCGTCTCGATTACTGTAACGTATTATTTTCGGGGCTCCCTATGTCTAGCATTAAAAAATTACAGTTGGTACAAAATGCGGCTGCTAGACCTTTGACAAGAACAAGAAAGTTTGATCATATTACGCCTATACTGGCTCACCTGCACTGGCTTCCTGTGCACTTAAGATGTGACTTTAAGGTTTTACTACTTACGTATAAAATACTACACGGTCTAGCTCCGTCCTATCTTGTCGATTGCATTGTACCATATGTCCCGGCAAGAAATCTGCGTTCAAAGAACTCCGGCTTATTAGTGATTCCCAGAGCCCAAAAAAAGTCTGCGGGCTATAGAGCGTTTTCTATTCGGGCTCCAGTACTATGGAATGCCCTCCCGGTAACAATTAGAGATGCTACCTCAGTAGAAGCATTTAAGTCCCATCTTAAAACTCATTTGTATACTCTAGCCTTTAAATAGCCCCCCTGTTAGACCAGTTGATCTGCCGTTTCTTTTCTTTTCTCCCCTGCTCCCCTTTTCCTTGAGGGGGGGGGGGCACAGGTCCGGTGGCCATGGATGAAGTGCTGGCTGTCCAGAGTCGGGACCCGGGGTGGACCGCTCGCCTGTGCATCGGCAGGGAACATCTCTGCGCTGCTGACCCGTCTCCGCTCGGGATGGTGTCCTGCTGGCCCCACTATGGACTGGACTCTTACTATTATGTTGGATCCACTATGGACTGGACTCTCACAATATTATGTCAGACCCACTCGACATCCATTGCTTTCGGTCTCCCCTAGAGGGGGGGGGGGGGTTACCCACATATGCGGTCCTCTCCAAGGTTTCTCATAGTCATTCACATCGACGTCCCACTGGGGTGAGTTTTTCCTTGCCCGTATGTGGGCTTTGTACCGAGGATGTCGTTGTGGCTTGTGCAGCCCTTTGAGACACTTGTGATTTAGGGCTATATAAATAAAGATTGATTGATTGATTGATTGATATATATATATATATATATATATATATATATATATATATATATATATATATATATATGAATTTATATATATATATAGGGTCCCTGGTTCAATCCCCACCTAGTACCAACCTCGTCATGTTCGTTGTGTCCTGAGAAAGACACTTCACCCTTGCTCCTGATGGGTGCTGGTTAGCGCCTTGCATGGCAGCTCCCTCCATCAGTGTGTGAATGTGTGTGTGAATGGGTAAAGCGCTTTGAGTACCTTGAAGGTAGAAAAGCGCTATACAAGTACAACCCATTTATCATTATTATTTATTTATATACACACACATACATATATATATATATATATATATATATATATATATATATATATATATATATATATATATATATATATATATATATATATATATATATACATACATATATATATATATATACATATATACATATATGTATATATATATATATATATATATACACATATACATATATATATATATATATATATATATATTTTTTTTTTTTTATTTATTTATTTTTTTTTATTACAATCTTTGGCAAGCTAGGTAATGTTTGCTGTGGTCTGGAACAACATGGCACACAAACAACTATTTGAAATGCAGCCAATATTACAACTAAATAATATACAACATTGTATTGTATACAAAAGAGAATACAAGCAAAGGATATCAAATGAACTCAAATATAACAACATTTGTGAAAGAATTGGCCGCTCTCAGTGATTTCCAGCGTGGAACTGTCATAGGATGCCACCTGTGCAACAAATCCAGTCGTGAAATTTCCTCGCTCCTAAATATTCTGGGTTTGGAGGTTGCCAAGAGAACGGTACTTTTCAGACTGCATTGTGCCGAATGTGAAATTTGGTGGAGGAGGAATTATGGCGTGGGTTTGTTTTTTCAGGAGTTGGGCTTGGCCCCTTAGTTCCAGTGAAAGGAACTTTGAATGCTCCAGGATACCAAAACTTTTTGGACAATTCCATGCTCCCAAACTTGTGGGAACAGTTTGGAGCAGGGCCCCTTCCTCTTCCAGCATGACTGTGCACCAGTGCACAAAGCAAGGTCCATAAAGACCTGGTGTGGATGAACTTAACTGGCCTGCACAGAGTCCTGACCTGAACCCGATAGAACACCTTTTGGATGAATTAGAACGGAGACTGAGAGCCAAGCCTTCTCGACCAACATCAGGGTGTGACCTCACCAATGCGCTTTTGGAAGAAAATTCCTATAAACACACTCTGCAACCTTGTGGACAGCCTTCCCAGAAGAGTTGAAGCTGTAATAGCTGCAAAAGGTGGACCCACATCATATTGAACCCTATGGGTTAGGAATGGGATGGCACTTCAAGTTCATATGTGAGTCAAGGCAGGTGGCCAAATACTTTTGGAAATATAGTGTATATTATATGTATAAAAGCAGTTTGAGGGATGCTTTTTGCTGACTATTTGTGCACGCACGCAGGCGACGGCGTGCAGGGGCTACAGCGGGCCTCGCTACCTCGGCGCGCTGACATTTCCCCGTAGCTCCGGCTGCTCCCGTGACATTTTCCCCGGTGTCAGATCAATCTTGATTTAGCCGCATGTCACATTGGCTTAAGTCCACGCCTCTAAACGAGGTATCTGCCCGCGGGTTTGCAACGCAACGCGAGCCAAAGGATTCGCAACGTGACCGTAAACCGTGTCCCGTGTGAAGTTGGCGAAAGTCAATTGTCGGCTGTTTATTTAGTCCGGTTGCCGCACACACTTTGTCACGGTAACGTCGTCGTCGTATGGGGCCGGACTCTAACTAGCGGGCTTTAACTTGTGACGCTTGACTCCTTTTTCACGTCTGCACTGTTTAAAATGGCAAAATAATATTAACTACTGCGTGGGACAAGAGGCGGCATACCCTTTCAATCAATGTTGAATTACAAACTGTCAAAAAAAAACATTTATATCATCCGCTGTCAGCTGTGACAGTGCAAATGTTGATATTTCAGCCTACAAGAAATGCACCTTGTCGGAGGCAGATATTTACATATATCCGTATTTAAGTGTTACTTCTTTATTTTCATAATCATATTACAAAACAGCTAGTGTTTTTTTTCCAATTGTGGTCTTTTGGTTGTCTGCAAATACTGTGTGCTAACCTTGACTATGGAATGTAAGGAGGAGAGATAATCCTTCTCCTTATCTCTTCTTGTGTCCAGCTGCGGAGGACAATGGGCATGTGTTTGGGTTGGAAAGACAAGACAGCGAGGGTGGGAGGGAGAGAGACTTTATAGAATAGAAGGTTTCCATATTATAGGGGAGACCATCTTAGCTGCGCGATTGAATGTTCTATGCTGGACTGGTCTCATTATATTTCCAAAGCTTTGGGGATAAAATTACAAAATACCTATTCTGTCTCTGGTGGTTCTTCTACTCAGCTTTCAGTGTCATAAAGAGCTTGGGAGCGACCAGAATCTTGAATTCCCTGGGAGGAACAACTGGTCCAAAGGCAACAACCTCCAAATATAGACAACACAGGTAAGTTGTAGGTGTTTTTTTTATGTTTTAGCTATGCACAGCTAAAACATACTAACATGACAGCATTAGCCCTGTTAGAACGTCATACGTGACTGTGCAATGTGCATCTTTTGTGGTACATGCTACAGTCTCTCGCTCAGTTCCTCACACGTATGCACAGGCACGATACACCGGTAGTTGGTGTGGTGTAAGTACTATCAAGAAATAGATACTAAATAAATAAATCAGAGCTTAGTCACCAGCTACTCTGTACTTAAGTAGTTTGTTCACTGAATACTTGCTCATACTCAACTTTTTGCTTGAGCCATATTACTCTAAAGCGGGGTCAGCAACCCGTGGCTCTTTAGTGCCGCCCTAGTGGCTCCCTGGAGCATTTTTTTTTTAATTATTGAAAATGGAAAAAGATGGGGGAAAAATATTGTTTGACACAAACCTTCCCAATTGTTAGAAAACCCACTGTTTAATATGTTTGTGTGTATGCTTCACTGAAGAGAGCATTTGGTGAACGTTGTTTTGTCCTACTAATTTCGGCGGTTCTTGAACTCACCGTAGTGTGGACTGTGACGCAACAGTTTGTTTACGTGTCAAATCTTCCATTCCCTTGTCTCATTTTGTCCACCAAACGTTGTATGCTGTGCGTGAATGCACAACGGTGCGCTTTGTTGATGTTATTGACTTGTTGGAGTGCTAATCAGGCATATTTGGTCACTGCTAATCAATGCTAACATGCTATTTAGGCTAGCTGTATGTACATGTCGCATCATTATGCCTTGTTTGTAGGTATATTTGAGCTCATTTAACATCCTTTACTTTTATCCTCTTTGTATATCATTTAGTTTTGCATGTCTCATGACACATTATCTGTATATTATATTGATTGCATTTCAGATAGTTGTTTGTGCGCCATGTTGTTCCAGACCACAGCAAACATTACCTAGCTTGCCAAAGATTGTAATAAATCCATTAGAAGAAGACAGCCTGCAGTTTCCTTTAACTTGGACACACACATCTATACCTTTGGCCATTAAAAGACAGTAATTTCCAGGAGTTATCTCACCTTCTGAGCAACCTCTGATTTACTAATGCTTTCTAATGTTGTAAAAATGTGTAGAATAAATATTACATTTCAACATTTCTGTCAACGAAGATTTGCTTCAGCCTGCGACACGTAGTCATTTTGATAGTAGGCTAATATAGCTAATATAGACACTTATGTCATGTGTTGCCTTCATTATAAGACTTATATACGGCTTTTTAAATTTTTTGAGGCTCCAGATGTCATGACTTGGTCCTGGGGTTTAGTTTTTCTCGAAGGCAACGGAAAGTTGGCTCGGGCGAGACGGGAATGAAGGTACATTTTTATTTAAACACTATAAATGCAAAACAAGGAAGTAAACAAAAGGCGCGCACAATGGCTGAGAACAAACTATGAAACCAAACACTTGCACAAAGGCAAAAACTATGAACAACAAAAAACACTAACTGTGGCAATAATAAACAAAACTTACTTGGCATGGACAAAAAGGAGCAGCGTGAACAATGGACATGAAAAAAGAGTCAGAAATGTGCAGAGCATAAATGTGGGGATGTCACCAGAAAGACAAACTGAAAACACTGAACTTAAATACTACAGACATGATTAACGAAAACAGGTGCGTGACTCAAAACGTGAAACAGGTGCGTGACGTGACAGGTGAAAACTAATGGGTTGCTATGGTGACAAACAAGAGTGCACAATGAGTCCAAACGTGGAACAGGTGAAACTAATGGGTAATCATGGAAACAAGACAAGGGAGTGAAAAGCCAGAAACTAAAGAGTCCAATAACTAAACAAAACATGACTAAAACAAAACATGATTACACAGACATGACACCAGACAGATTAGTTTTTTTGTATTTTTGGTCCAATATGGCTCTTTCAACGTTTTTGGTTGCTGACCCCTGCTCTAAAGTAACGATACTCTTACTTGAGTACAATTTTTTGGCTTCTCTTCCCACCTCTGATCTTATTGTGAACCTTGAGGGAACAAGGTGTTATTGTAGCTTAAAGCACAACTGAACATACAAGTTTTTTTTATAGCAGGATTTGTAGTTGTTTGCTTGGAGAGTTTCACCACACTGCAAAAAGTCAGTGTTCAAAAACAAGAAAAAAAGTAAAAAAATTAGGGGTATTTTATTTGAACTAAACAAAATAATCTGCCAATAGAACAAGAAAACTTGGCTTGTCAAGACTTTCCAAAACAAGTATAATTAGCTAACCTCAATGAACCCAAAAAAAACTTAAAATAAGTATATTCTCACTAATAACAAGTGCACTTTTCTTGGTAGAAAAAAATAGAAACCTTTTTGCTCAATATGTTGAAAAATATTCTTAAATTAAAGGCCTACTGAAATGCAATTTTCTTATTTAAACGGGGATAGCAGGTCCATTCTATGTGTCATACTTGATCATTTCGCGATATTGCCATATTTTTGCTGAAAGGATTTAGTAGAGAACATCGACGATAAAGTTCGCAACTTTTGGTCGCTGATAAAAAAGCCTTGCCTGTACCGGAAGTAGCAGACGAGTAGCGTGACGTCACAGGTTGTGGAGCTCCTCACATCTGCACATTGTTTACAATCATGGCCACCAGCAGCGAGAGCGATTCGGACCGAGAAAGCGAGGATTTCCCTATTAATTTGAGCGAGGATGAAAGACTCGTGGATGAGGAAAGTGAGAGTGAAGGACGAGAGGGCAGTGGGAGCGATTCAGATAGGGAAGATGCTGTGAGAGGCGGGTGGGACCTGATATTCAGCTGGGAATGACTAAAACAGTAAATAAACACAAGACATATATATACTCTATTAGCCACAACACAACCAGGCTTATATTTAATATGCCACAAATTAATCCCGCATAACAAACACCTCCCCCCTCCCGTCCATATAACCTGCCAATACAACTCAAACACCTGCACAACACACTCAATCCCACAGCCCAAAGTACCGTTCACCTCCCCAAAGTTCATACAGCACATATATTTCCCCAAAGTCCCCAAAGTTACGTACGGGACATGCACATAGCGGCACGCACGTACGGGCAAGCGATTAAATGTTTGGAAACCGCAGCTGCGTACTCACGGTACCGCGTCTGCGTATCCAACTCAAAGTCCTCCTGGTAAGAGTCTCTGTTGTCCCAGTTCTCCACAGACCAATGGTAAAGCTTGACTGTCATCTTCCGGGAATGTAAACAATGAAACACCGGCTGTGTTATCCAGCACAACAGTCAGGGGGTGCATTCTACGGTGGGGGTGCGTTATCCGGCAAAACACCTGCCGCAATACACCGCTTCCCACCTACAGCTTTCTTCTTTGCTGTCTCCATTGTTCATTGAACAAATTGCAAAAGATTCACCAACAGATGTCCAGAATACTGTGGAATTTTGCGATGAAAACAGACGACTTAATAGCTGGCCACCATGCTGTCCCAAAATGTCCTCTACAATCCGTGACGTCACGCGCTGACGTCATCATACCGAGACGTTTTCAGCAGGATATTTCGCGCGGAATTTAAAATTGCACTTTAGTAAGCTAACCCGGCCGTATTGGCATGTGTTGCAATGTTAAGATTTCATCATTGATATATAAACTATCAGACTGCGTGGTCGGTAGTAGTGGGTTTCAGTAGGCCTTTAAGTAAATGCTAGTGTCATTATCTTGACATAATGATATGCGCTCGGCATCATGATTTTTTCTTTTCAAGCTTGAAATAAGAAATTATTACTTTAAAAAAGTAGTTTTATACTTGTGAGTGTTGATGACATAGCTTTGCATTAGTTGATATTCTAGTTTCAAGCATGTTTTACTCAATATAGGTCATAAAATCTCAGCTACAAGCTGTAATATCTGACTGAGATAATTTAGAACAAGTAAAACACTCTAACATAAAATCTGCTTAATGAGAAGAATTGTCTTATCAGACAGAAAATAAACAAATATCACCCTTATTTGAGATATTTAATCTTACGTAGATTTCAGTTTTTGCAGTGCAGTTGTGGTTTAGTCAAGTGATGAAAGATGTGTGTTCTGACGGTACTTGTTTCCCCCCGAAGAGTGCTTTTGACTTCCACCATCTGGCACTTGAATTTAATCCATGAAGGCATGATAGTTTCTAGCAAGTGCAGTCTCTGAAACTATGTGCCAACGCCATTAACAACACATAGACCAGTCAGTCAGGCATACTATATAACGCCTACACATTGAGTCACCCAATGGCCTCTCACCTTTGACATCCCACAGGGTGAAGTGTTGATTGCCGGAGGCTTCAGGGGCCAGTGTGAAGTAGAACTGATGTCCAGACTGCGGTTCGTCTTTGTCCACCACGCTGACGGTGTGAATTATCTGCGGAGGAAACAGCGAAACAAAGGTTAGATGTCGTACAATGGTCGGGTTCAGACACAGTATTTGACATTCAGTGAGAGTTCAGCTGAAAAACTTCAAGCGTTATTTAAAAAAAACCCATCTTGACACCAGTCAGGGTATACTATTAAAACCTTTCAGGAACATAAAGGCACCGACTTCTTCAGACGGGCTGTCTTAGTCACTTAAATGTAAATGGAGGCGCCAAGACGTGGGCCAGGGTTTAGTCCAGCAGTCTTCGACGGTGAGACTGATCTCGCATTCCAAAGATAAAAACTCCACTGTGATCCAATTTGGAGGAGTCACCGCGGACACAATGAGGTGAGATAGGATTCACCGCCAGCTCCGCACACATCAAACGTCCCCTGGAGAGGCTGGCTTCTGTTGCACGGGCCACTCGGTGGCAATTCATCCCTCTTCTCTGCAGGCTCTATCACACATAACCACAAGCCCATCCTCACACAAGGACCGCGGAGCACTCATTTTGATGTCTGGCGAAAGAAAGGGACGAAATAGCCTGTGGATTGTCTTTACTTTTACCTCAATAACATGCACACATGTGGAAAAGTTACCACACCCCATGGGACATTTGTAACTCCCTCTGGGTTGAGTTTCGGACGCTGGCATGTAATCTGATCAATGACTGACAGATAATTAGTCGTCAAATCATGTTTAATTTATTTTCCACCATCTTTGTCAATCAAATATTACACACACTGACAAAGCTTTACCTATTGTTACTATAACAATCTACAAGGTTAATATTGTTGGCTTCTCTTTCTTCCCCTCCATGTATCTGCTTTCTTTTGTATTTCAAGTTATTACGTATATGCATTGTTGTATATGAAACAATTGTATTGTTGATAATAGAGGTAGTTCTTGTTATTATTCATTATCAATAGAGCTATTTCTATTGGTATTTGTATTGCTCCATTTGTAGTGTAATAATGTTCATTGTCATTTCTGTATTATTAATATTTATTTCACTAACTGCTTATTTGCTATCACTTTTACCATCATATTTGTACATATCCTATTTGCTGATGTTGTTCTGTTGTTATTGTTGTTTGCTGTTGTTGTTGTCTCTCTGTCTTATCCTCCTCTTTCTTCCCGCAATTCCCCCCTCTGTCTTCCTTTTTGTCTCTTTCTATCCCCTCCTGCTCCCGCCCGGCTGCACCAAATTATAATATAAATCAATTTTAATCAAGTCAAATACAAATAAGGCAACAAAAGAAGTATTCCACACTTCTCTTTTGTAAATTAAATTCAAATACAGCCGATATGGGCATCTACATCAACTATACGATTTGCCTGAGTAGCTGGAAAGGACAATACAAAAAAAAAAAATACAAAAAAAAATAAAAAAATAAATATATATATATATATATATATATATATATATATATATATATATATATATATATATATATATATATATATATATATATATATATAGCCCGGCCCTGCACATGTACCTATCATTAAAGGAAAAATTACAGTGGGGAGCTTCATAGAGTGGTTCTAGTGCTTTCTAGGTGGGGTTTAATAACAGTGCCAACCTGACGAACAGGTTGGCACTGTTATTAAACCCCACCTGCTTACTAATACAGTCAAAGTGAAAAGTTCACATACACTTGTAAAGAACATAATGTCATGGCTGTCTTGAGTTTCCAATAATTTCTACAACTCTTATTTTTTTGTGATAGAGTGATTGGAGCACATACTTTTCCAGTTTGGGTCTTTTATGAATTTATTATGGGTCTACTGAAAATGTGAGCAAATCTGCTGGGTCAAAAGTATACATACAGCAATGTTAATATTTGGTCATATGTCCTTGGCAAGTTTCACTGCAATAAGGCGCTTTTGGTAGCCATCCACAAGCTTCTGGCAAGCTTCTGGTTTTCTGACATGGACTTGTTTCTTCAGCATTGTCCAGGACTTTGGGAAGGTCATTCTAAAACTTTAATTGTAGCCTGATTTAGCCATCCCTTTACCACTTTTGACGTGTGTTTGGGGTCATTGTCCTGTGTCGGAGGCAGATATTTACATTTATCCGAATTTAAGTGTTACTTCTTTTATTTCATAATCATATTACAAAACAGCTAGTGTTTTTCTTCCAATTGTGGTCTTTTGGTTGTCTGCAAATACTGTGTGCTAACCTTGAATATGGAATGTAAGAAAGAGAGATACTCCTTCTTCTTATCTATTCTTATGTCCAGGTGCGGAGGACAATGGGCATGTGTTTGGGCTGGAGGGACAAGACTGCGAGGGTGGGAGGGAGAGAGACTTGATAGAATAGAGGGTTTCCATTTTGGAAGGCAGACCATCTTATCTGCGTGATTGAATGTTCTATGCTGGACTGGTCTCAGTATATTTACAAAGCTTTGCAAATATATTACAAAATACCTATTCTGTCTCTGGTGGTTCTTCTACTCAGCTTTAAGTGTCGTAAAGAGCTTGGGAGCGACCAGCGACTTGAATTCCCTGGGAGGAACAACTGGTCCAAACGCAACAATTTGGGGGCTCGTCCGGGATGATAAATTCTGAGTAACGGGTTCGGGGCCCTTCGTCTGGGACGATAAATTCTGAGTAACGGGTTCCAAGACCCAACCTCCGGGCTGATGATTTTAGGTTGTCCTGAAGAATTTGGAGGTAATCCTCCTTTTTCATTGTCCCATTTACTCTCTGTAAAGCACCAGTTCCATTGTCAGCAAAATAGGCCCTGATCATAATACTACCACCACCATGCTTGATGGTAGGGCTGGTGTTCCTGGGATTAAAGGCCTCACCTTTTCTCCTCTAAACATATTGCTGGGTATTGTGGCAAAACAGCTACATTTTTGTTTCATCTGACCACAGAACTTTCCTCCAGAAGGTCTTATCTTTGTCCATGTTATGTCAGATGAAACAAAAATTGAGCTGTTTGGCCACAATACCCAGCACTATGCTATCACACCCTGGTCTGGAAGATTGTGATTGATGACTCTGTTATGACTAACTATTCCCAAGGCCCATTTCCTGTGACAAACTCATTCAATTCAGGGAATCCTCATTGCAAGCCAAACTCTTGCAAAAAAAACGAAACAACAGACTCGAGCACATCCACCTAATCCTATGTGAGCCATCAGAACTAAAGAAGTATATGCCAAAACAGACCTGAGCTCATCTTTTCACCACCCTTCAAAGAGCCCTTTCAGGTTCATGTAATTTTGAAGGTAATAGGAAAGAGATAAAAAAAATACAGAACCATAAGCAGGAGCTTTATCTCCAACCGAGGGATGAATGTACCAATATATTTTTGAAGAAATAAGAACATCGGCAAAGTCGTAGGAAGTGAGCCTTGATCTGTGTTCAGTGTCTGAGTCCTCAGCAGGTGGACTTGGACCGAAGCGTTGGATGACTGAGGAGGATGAAGACGTGGAGGAGTGTGTGAGAGTTTATTGAGCAACCAATCGAGCTCCCTCAAGCACAATTACCTAATTATATTTCTACCTAGCAGAACCCTTTCTTGACCCCCTTAAATCTGGTGTGCGACTGCAAAGTTAAAGGGAGATACTTAAAGGGGAACATTATCATCAAACCTGTGTAAGCGTCAATATATACCTTGATGTTGCAGAAAAAAAGACCATTTATTTTTTTAACCGATTTCCGAACTCTAAATGGGTGAATTTTGGCGAATTAAACGCCTTTCTAATATTCGCTCTCGGAGCGATGACGTCACAACGTGGCGTCACATCGGGAAGCAATCCGCCATTTTCTCAAACACCGAGTCAAATCAGCTCTGTTATTTTCCGTTTTTTCGACTGTTTTCCGTACCTTGGAGACATCATGCCTCGTCGGTGTGTTGTCGGAGGGTGTAACAACACGAACAGGGACGGATTCAAGTTGCACCAGTGGCCCAAAGATGCGAAAGTGGCAAGAAATTGGACGTTTGTTCCGCACACTTTACCGACGAAAGCTATGCTACGACAGAGATGGCAAGAATGTGTGGATATCCTGCGACACTCAAAGCAGATGCATTTCCAACGATAAAGTCAAAGAAATCTGCCGCCAGACCCCCATTGAATCTGCCGGAGTGTGTGAGCAATTCAGGGACAAAGGACCTCGGTAGCACGGCAAGCAATGGCAGCAGTTTGTTCCCGCAGACGAGCGAGCTAAACCCCCTATCGACCCTAGCTTCCCTGGCCTGCTGACATCAACTCCAAAACTGGACAGATCAGCTTTCAGGAAAAGAGCGCGGATGAGGGTATGTCTACAGAATATATTAATTGATGAAAATTGGGCTGTCTGCACTCTCAAAGTGCATGTTGTTGCCAAATGTATTTCATATGCTGTAAACCTAGTTCAAAGTTGTTAGTTTCCTTTAATGCCAAACAAACACATACCAATCGTTGGTTAGAAGGCGATCGCCGAATTCGTCCTCGCTTTCTCCCGTGTCGCTGGCTGTCGTGTCGTTTTCGTCGGTTTCACTTGCATACGGTTCAAACCGATATGGCTCAATAGCTTCAGTTTCTTCTTCAATTTCGTTTTCGCTACCTGCCTCCAGACTACAACCATCCGTTTCAATACATGCGTAATCTGTTGAATCGCTTAAGCCGCTGAAATCCGAGTCTGAATCCGAGCTAATGTCGCTATAGCTTGCTGTTCTTTCCGCCATGTTTGTTTGTGTTGGCTTCACTATGTGACGTCACAGGAAAATGGACGGGTGGTTAAAATCAGGCACTTTGAAGCTTTTTTTAGGGATATTGCGTGATGGGTAAAATTTTGAAAAAAACTTTGAAAAATATAATAAGCCACTGGGAACTGATTTTTAATGGTTTTAACAATTCTGAAATTGTGATAATGTTCCCCTTTAAAGAGATGTCAAGGTGATGTGAGGGGAAGGCGGCATTCTACATCATCGTACGGACTACTACAGTGCGGTAACAAATAAATACGTAATGTGAAAAAGGTTAATTTGCTGAAACCTCAGAGGACGAGCCGTTAATTGGAAGCAGGCAATAATTGAAGTGAGGCTGTTTTTTCCGAAATGTGAAGACTCGTTACATGTAAAACAATTTCATTTTTAGACAGTAATAATGTTTTGGAAGGCATGACGAATTGGAAAGTGAAACAGCTTTCTTTGACGACACTGATTTAGACAGCACAGATGCGACAGAACCGAAGTTGTAACAGCAAACTGCTCAGTCAGCATTAATACCCCTGGCGAGTTCATTGTAAATATCAACAGCGAGCGTAACCTGGATGAGTTTACATGTACGTAGTGTTGTCCCGATACCAATATTTTGGTACTGGTACCGGTACCAAAATCATTGATACTTTTTCTAAATAAAAAGGACCAGAAAAAAATGCATTATTGGCTTTATTTTACCAAAAAATCTTAGGGTACATTAAACATATGTTTCTTATTGCAAGTCTGTCCTTAAATAAAATAGTGAACATACAAGACAACTTGTCTTTTAGTAGTAAGTAAGCAAACAAAGGCTCCTAATTTAGTCTGCTGACATATGCAGTAACATATTGTGTCATTTATCATTCTATTATTTTGTCAGGGACAAACTGTAAAAATTGATTATTAATCTACTTGTTCATTTACTGTTAATATCTGCTTCCTTTCTCTTTGAACATGTTCTATCTACACTTCTGTTAACATTTAATAATCATGTATTCTTCTGTTGTTTGCAAGCTTTTCATTAGTTTTGGATGATACCACAAATTTGGGTATCAATCCGATACCAAGTCGTTACAGGATGATACATTGGTCATACTCAAAGTCCTCATGGGTCATGTGACATATGTCCTGAGTTTATAAACATAATATACATTTAAAAAAAAACTAAAGATGTTGTGAGGGCAAAAAATATTGATGTAATCATAGTAGTATTGACTAGATACGCTCCTGTACTTGGTATCATTACAGTGGATGTTAAGTGTAGATCCACCAATGGCGTTTGTTTACATTTTGATGCCGGTGCGCTACGGTGTGGAGTGAACCATGTTTAGCTATTCCTCGTCCTGCAGGGATGATACTTGTGAAACTTACTTCATTTGTCTTAAAGCACCTCTTCCTGAGGGCGTTTCTGTGTTATAACTTCACCTTTATCGTTAGTTTTTAAGCCACAATGTCTCTGTTCTCCCTTTTCTGTCTACACACTGTGTCTGTTTGCAAGTACTCCAGCAATCACACAACGTGACGATGACGGGGGCGGTGGGAGTGGAGGACCGGTACTTTTCAAAGGCGGTATAGTACCGAATATGATTCATTAGTATCGTGGTACTATACTAACACCGGTATACCGTACAACCCTACATGTAAGTGACGCTGAGTTAAATTGAATAGAGATGTTAATAGGAGCTTTTGTTGGAGCCATGTGGTTTTTAGTGTTTCTGACACGGCAAAGTAGCTAAGGTCAAAAGTAGAGATGTCCGATATTATCGGCCGATAAATGCTTTAAAATGTAATATCGGAAATTATTGGTATTGGTTTCAACCTCCCGATTTTCCCGGGAGACTCCCCAATTTCAGTGCCCCTCCCGAAAATCTCCCGGGGCAACCATTCTCCCGATTTCCACCCAGACAACATTATTGGGGGCATGCCTTAAAGGCCCTGCCTTTAGCGTCCTCTACAACCTGTCGTCACGTCCGCTTTTCCTCCACACAACCAGCGTGCCGGCCCAGTCACTTAATATATGCGGCTTTTACACACACACAAGTGAATGCAAGGCATACTTGATCAACAGCCATACAGGTCACACTGAGGGTGGCCGTATAAACAACTTTAACACTGTTACAAATATGGGCCACACTGTGAACCCACACCAAACAAGAATGACAAACACATTTCGGGAGAACATACGCACCGTAACACAACAGAACAAATACCCAGAATCCCTTGCAGCACTAACTCTTCCGGGACGCTTTTGATTGATTGATTGAAACTTTTATTAGTAGATTGCACATTACAGTACATATTCCGTACAATTGACCGCTAAATGGTACGACCGAAAAAGTTTTTCAACTTGTTTCAATTCATGGTAAAGTTACATTGTTTAATGCATCCAGCGTGGCATCACAACAAAATTAGGCATATATAATGTGTTAATTCCACGACTGGATATATCGGTATTGGTTGATATCGGAATCGGTAATTAAGAGTCGGACAATATCGGAATATCGGATATCGGCAAAAAAGCCATTATCGGACATCTTTAGTCAAAAGTCATGTCATTTTGTGAGATATGTTTTCGTTGTTTGTCATTTTCAAGTGAATTGACATTTTAGTCATTATTGTTTATTCAAAGGGTCCTTGAGGGTGCATGGGAGTTTGCCCAACCAGTCTACATGTGCTTTGTGGACTTGGAGAAGGCATTCGACCGTGTACCCCGGGAAGTCCTGTGGGGAGTGCTCAGAGAGTATGGGGTAACGGACTGTCTTAATGTGGCGGTTCGCTCCCTGTATAATCAGTGTCAGAGCTTGGTCCGCATTGCTGGCAGTAAGTCGGACCCGTTTCCAGTGAGGGTTGGTCTCCGCCAGGGCTGCCCTTTGTCACCGATTCTGTTCATAACCTTTATGGACAGAATTTCTAGGTGCAGTCAAGGCGTTGAGGGTATCTGGTTTGGTGGCTGCAGGATTAGGTCTCTGCCTCACGTACATAGAGTGATGTGTAGGTTTCAGACAGGCCTAACATTCATTTTGTACTAAAATACGGAGCCATCAGTAGGATGTTTGCGGGCTAAACTGAGGCCGGATCTGTCGCTTTAGCACACTCGGCCAAAATGAGACGGCAGAGCCGAGCTGACAGGTCCGTGTTACCTTCAGGGGGTCGTACTTAGTATTTGGCTTTCCACCCGGCCCTCTTTGCCGCACACATGGGCGCTATATGATATCTGTCCTTACGCATTTGAGTCAGGGGAAATACCAAGTGGTAGGCGGAGGAATGGGTAAAATCACGCAGCATCTCAGTGTGAGTTTGGTCTCTAGTATCTCCCAAAAGTGAGCACAGCCCTCAAAGTTCAACTATATTTTTTATCATACCTCATAGAATAGAAATAACAGAACAGAAACTTGGTTTCTACTTTAGAGGAGTCAATGTGTCCAAAGTGTAAATATTTAGTGTGAGTGTGTTATCTAGCACTGCCTTAAAGGGGAACATTATCACAATTTCAGAAGGGTTAAAACCATTAAAAATCAGTTCCCAGTGGCTTATTTTATTTTTCGAAGTTTTTTTCAAAATTTTACCCATCACGCAATATCCCTAAAAAAAGCTTCAAAGTGCCTGATTTTAACCATCGTTATATACACACCCGTCCATTTTCCTGTGACGTCACATGGTGAATACAAACAAACATGGCGGAAAGAACAGTAAGCTATAGCGACATTAGCTCGGATTCAGACTCGTATTTCAGCGGCTTAAGCGATTCAACAGATTACGCATGTATTGAAACGGATGGTTGTAGTGTGGAGGCAGGTAGCAAAAACGAAATTGAAGAAGAAACTGAAGCTATTGAGCCATATCGGTTTGAACCGTATGCAAGCGAAACCGACGAAAACGACACGACAGCCAGCGACACGGGAGAAAGCGAGGACGAATTCGGCGATCGCCTTCTAACCAACGATTGGTATGTGTTTGTTTGGCATTAAAGGAAACTAACAACTATGAACTAGGTTTACAGCATATGAAATACATTTGGCAACAACATGCACTTTGAGAGTGCAGACAGCCCAATTTTCATCAATTAATATATTCTGTAGACATACCCTCATGTCAGCAGGACAGGGAAGCTAGGGTCGATATTCTTCTCTTGATCATCTTCGGTGGCATAAGGGACGGTGTGTAAGACAAGACATACAGGGGGTTTAGCTCGCCCGTCTGCGGGAACAAACTGCCGCCATTGCTTGCTGTGCTACCGAGGTCCTTTGTCCCTGAATTGCTCACACACTCCGGCAGATTCAATGGGGGTCTGGCGGCAGATTTCTTTGACTTTATCGTTGGAAATGCATCTGCTTTGAGTGTCGCAGGATATCCACACATTCTTGCCATCTCTGTCGTAGCATAGCTTTCGTCGGTAAAGTGTGCGGAACAAACGTCCAATTTCTTGCCACTTTCGCATCTTTGGGCCACTGGTGCAACTTGAATCCGTCCCTGTTCGTGTTGTTACACCCTCCGACAACACACCGACGAGGCATGATGTCTCCAAGGTACGGAAAACAGTCGAAAAAACGGAAAATAACAGAGCTGATTTGACTCGGTGTTTGAGAAAATGGCGGATTGCTTCCCGATGTGACGCCACGTTGTGACGTCATCGCTCCGAGAGCGAATAATAGAAAGGCGTTTAATTCGCCAAAATTCACCCATTTAGAGTTCGGAAATCGGTTAAAAAAAAATATGGTCTTTTTTCTGCAACATCAAGGTATATATTGACGCTTACATAGGTCTGGTGATAATGTTCCCCTTTAATCTTCTTGGACATGGACTTGAGCAGAGCTGCACATGTTAGGCCCCTTCTACACTAAGGTTATGCAGGGTAAATCCCACCTGGCCCTCTTTGCCGCACACATGGCGCTATATGATATCCGTCCTTATGCATTTGAGTCAGCTGCATCTAACCCATACATCACCAAGTCCAATGCAAAGCGTCGGACGCAGTGGTGTGAAGCACGTCGCCACTAGACTCTAGAGCAGTGGAGACGTCTTCTCTGGATTGATGAATCACGCGTTTCCATCTGGCATTGTCATGGACGAGTCTGGGTTTAAAGGTTGCCAGAACGGTACATTTCGGAGTGTGAAATTTGGTGGAGGAGGAATTATGGTGTGGGGTTGTTTTTCAGGAGTTGGGCTTGGCCCCTTTGTTCCAGTGAAAGGAACTTTGAATGGTTCCGGGATACCAAAACATGTTGGACAATTCCATGCTCCCAACCTTGTGGGAAACAGTTTGGAGCGGGCCCCTTCCTCTTCCAACATGACTGTGCACCAGTGCACAAAGCAAAGTCCATAAAGACATGCATGACAGAGTCTGGTGTCGATGAACTTGACTGGCCTGCACAGAGTCCTGACCTGAACCCAATAGAACACCTTCGGGATGACTGAGAGCCAGGCCTTCTCGACCAACATCAGTGTGTGACCTTTGGGAAGAATGGTCGACAATTCCTATAAAGACACTCCGCAACCTTGTGGACAGCCTTCCCAGAAGAGTTGAAGCTGTAATAGCTGCAAAAGGTGGACCGACATCATATTGAACCCTATGGGTTAGGAATGGGATGGCACTTCAAGTTCATATGTGAGTCAAGGCAGGTGGCCTATGCAAATTCTACAATAAAATATATCAACGTTTACTTTATACAGTCTTATCACTTGAGATAGATATAGTAAAAAAATGTTTTGAAATGTGAGAAGAACTACTGTATTTATCTTATTACAGTGCGGCCGTTCTTGGGAGACTATTGATTCATGATTGCTTTCAAGTGTAAACTTTGATACGTGCCGGGCGAGCAAATTGAGGGTTTTTTTTTTTCCCCAGTGGTTAAAAGACTCTTTGATACAACTGCCTTCAACAAATGTTGCTGCATCGCTGCACAAAAGACGCAAACTGTGCAAACCGGACAGCAAGGTTTTTCCCCTCGGCATCTATAGAACAGCACAAAATGACATACCGACGGATGCCGGCGAGGCTGACAAACGACGGCAAAGCTAGTGACTATTTTGTGTTCATACCACTCCAAACCCCGCGGAAGAACATTGACAAAGAGCCTGTAGAACAATCAGCCCAGAAGGCTGAAGATACCGTCGATATACACGAGCTATGTGTCGCCATGAGGCCGTTATGCTGCACTCCAGGAGAGGGTCTCAGCCCATTTGCAGTGATAACATGGAGGCAAGGAGCACCCTTCTGTGAAAAAGTTTGGAAAGTCGAAGCAGGCAATTTGACAGTTGATTTGGTTCGAGTTGATGTGAAATATAGCAGGTGTTGTGTGGGCTCTTAATACATTCTGCCAGCGTATCGGGCCTCAGACGCTCAGCAATGAACAAAGCGGCGCAAAAAAAAATAGAAAATGCTTTCAAACTTGAGATTTTTTTCTCTCTCTCCGATTTTCACAGTAGCCAGATGGAATGGAAAGAAGTGAACATTCTTGCGTGCATGAGGCGAGGAGGAGAAAAAAATAAAAAATAAAAATAAAAATTGGACTTTAACTGGTAGGAAATGTTAATTGATTTTCCCATTTTCTATGAGCTGCCGGCTTATGTTCATTGAAATAATCTGCGGCTTCATTTTTACATGAGACATTTAAATACAAAACATGTTTCCCCCAATAGAAAACACTTGAAATGAACTGAACGGGGGCTGTTTGCTACGGGCTTAAGGTAGAGATGGATGCTATAGAGCCGTGTTTTTCAACCATTGTGCTGCGGCACACTAGTGTTCCGTGAGATCCAGTCTGGTGTGCCGTGGGTGTCATGTCTGTGTGATCATGTTTTTGTTTTGGTCATGTTCGGTTTTGTTTTTGGACTTTTTGTGCACTTTTGTTTTGTCACCATAGCAACCATTAGTTTTCACCTGTCACGTCACGCACCTGTGTCACGTTTTGAGTCACACACCTGTTTTCGTTAATCATGTCTAATAGTATTTAAGTTCATTGTTTTCAGTTTGTCGTCCTGACGACATCCCGCATTTATGCTTCTGCACACTCTCCACACCCTTATGACCCTTGCTGCTCTTTTTTCATGCCGGTTCCATGCCAAGTAAGTTTTTGTTTATTAAGCCACAGTTAGTGTTTTTTGTTGTTCATAGTTTCTGCCTTTGTGCAAGTATTTGTTTTCATAGCCAAGTCGTTTCTCCGCCACTGTGCGCGCTTTTCGTTTGTACTTTTTTGTAGTTATAGTGTTTAAATAAATCATGTATTCACCTTCACGCCACATCTGGTCCAATTCACTTGCACCTCGGGAGAACAAACCAAGCCATGGTCCCAGTGTTGACAGTGGGAGATTATCTAAATTCACCTATTTGGGTTAAAAACATTTTTTGCAAACCAGTACCGTATTTTTCGAACTATAAGTCGCAGTTATATATGTTTGTTTCCTTCTTTATTATGCATTTTCGGCAGGTGCGACTTATACTCCGGTGCGACTTAAACTCCGAAAAATACGGCAATTATAGTCTGCAAATGATGTGTTGTTGTTGAGTGTCGGTGCTGTCTAGAGCTCGGCAGAGTAACCGTGTAATACTCTTCCACATCAGTAGGTAGCAGCCGGTAGCTAATTGCTTTGTAAACGTCGGAAACAGCGGGAGGCAGTGTGCAGGTAAAAAGGTATTTTATGCTTAATCCAAAAATAAACAAAAGGTGAGTGCCCCTAAGAAAATTCATTGAAGCTTACGGAAGACTATGCAGAACGAAACTAAAACTGAACTGGCTACAAAGTAAACAAAAATGGAATGCTGGACGACAGCAAAGACTTACTGTGGAGCAAAGACGGCGTCCACAATGTACATCCGAACATGACAATGAACAATGTCCCCGCAAAGAAGGATGGAGACAACTGAACTATTCTTGATTGCTAAAACAAAGTGGATGCGGGAAATATCGCTCAAAGGAAGACATGAAACTGCTACAGGAAAATACCAAAAAAAGAGAAAAAGCCACCAAAATTGGAGCGCAAGACAAGAACTAAAACACTACACACAGGAAAACAGCAAAAAAACTCCAAATAAGTCAGGGCGTGATGTGACAGGTGGTGATAGTACACCTACTTTGAGACAAGAGCTATAGCGATGCATGCTTGGTTATGGTTGAAAGTCACCAACAACTGCGACGACGACTCTTTACTGTCAACTGAGTTTATGATTTCTGCTGGTGGCGTCAACGCAAAAAACGTGCCTTGCCTCAAAAAAGGTTGAAAAACATTGCTATAGAGTACTTTTACAGGCACTAGGGTTGTACGGTATACCGGTATTAGTATAGTACCGTGATACTAATGAATCATATTCGGTACTATACCGCCTCTGAAAAGTACCGGACCCCCAGCCCTCTGCACCCCTGTCATCACGTTGTGACATTGCTGGTTTGGAGGAGCATGTTCGGCAGCGCGCAATCAAGGAGTACTTACAAGCAGACACAGTGTGTAGACAGAAAAGGGAGAACGGACGCATTTTGGCTTAAAAACTGATGATAAAAGTGAAGTTATAACACTGAAACGTCCTCAGGAAGAGGTGCTTTAAGACATGGCTAGCTAGCTAGCGGCAGTGTTTTAGCTACTTCTAAATCACTAATCCTCGCCTCCATGGCGACAAATAAAGTACGTTTCTTACAAGTATCATCCCTGCAGGACGAGGAATAGCTAAACATGCTTCACTACACACCGTAGCTCACCGGCATCAAAATGTAAACAAACGCCATTGGTGGATCTACAACTGACATCCACTGTAATGATACCAAGTACAGGAGCGTATTTAGTCAATACTACTATGATTACGTTGATATTTTTTGGCATCACAACGTCTTCTTTAGTTGTTTTTTTTAATTTATATTATGTTTATAAACTCAGGAAATATGTCCCTGGACACATAAGGACTTTGAATATGACCAATGTATGATCCTGTAACGACTTGGTATCGGATTGATGCCCAAATTTGTGGTATCATCCAAAACTAATGTAAAGCATCCAAACAACAGAAGAATAAGTGATTATTACATTTTAACAGAAGTGTAGATAGAACATGTTAAAAGAGAAAGTAAGCAGATATTAACAATAAATGAAAAAGTAGATTAATAATTCATTTTCTACCACTTGTCCTTAATAATGTTGACAAAATAATAGAATGGAAAATGACACAATATGTTACTGCATATGTCAGCACACTAAATTAGGAGCCTTTGTTTGTGTTAATACTAATAAAAGACAAGTTGTCTTGTATGTTCACTATCTTATTAAAGGACACACTTGCAATAATAAACAAATGTTTAATGTACCCTAAGATTTTTTTGGTAAAAATAAAGCAATTTTTTGTGGTCCCTTTTATTTAGAAAAGTATCAAAATAATGTTGGTACCGGCACCAAGTTATTGGTATCGGGACAACATTAATAGACACCGACAACATTACTTCTTAACTATCGAAAATCAAACTGTGCCATATTTCGCTACCTTTGTTGCATGTGACGTCACTTCCAGGTACAGACTTGGCCGGCTCAAACACTTGGGTGGAAACAGTACACAGCCAAACTTCAGTTAGTCATTGTTGCAACAAAGCAAGTATGCCTGACAGAAAACATTTGAACGTACAGTAAGGCGCCACTTTTTAATGCTAATTTACATTGGATATATATCTTAATTTTCCTGAGGGAACTCTCCTGAAGGAATCAATAAAGTACTATCTATCTATCTATCTATATGCCATAGACATGCTACTGATAATCACTATTTCACTTAGAGATGTCAACACCTCCGAATTTGGTAATGGAAACTACAACTGAGATGTGCATTACAATCTAACAGCTGGTGTGTAATCAATATAATACTTACAGTACAAACACTTTGTAGCGCTCGACAAAATACCAGATTCAGTTTATTGTCAAATGCTACTCCTATAGGCAACACACCGTGGCTTGTACAAAACCCAAAACTTGTGAACTTCTGGATCTGCCTCCCGGGAGCCTTTTGGCCGTGGAGACCAGATGCTGGGTCTCTGCCACACCAGAGTCCGTTTGGAGAGACTGGAGGAGATGCGGATGAAGAGACAGGGCTGCGGAGCTGGCGCTGAGTCCCGGGACGGACAAGCTTCACAGTGTCTCGGCTGAATGAGCAGGTATCGGACACCTCGGTCTGGACACTGGCCGAGAGTTGGTAGGTGGCCGAGGGTGGAGTCGGCTGTCTTGGTTGCTTTGTTGGGTCTGCTCCTGTCTCTGGCCATGCTTCCCCCACCCCAGCAGATGATGGCGTCAAACATGTATGTAGAAATGTCTGGTTGCATCAGCTATGCTCTTTTAATGTCTTCAATGTCCTTTGTGTTTTTTGATGTGTGATGTTTCCCTCTACCTGCTCAGTGGCCTTGTGGTTAGAGTGTCCGCCCTGAGATCGGTAGGTTGTGAGTTCAAACCCCCGGCCGAGTCATACCAAAGACTATAAAAATGGGACCCATTACCTCCCTGCTTGGCACTCACCATCAAGGGTTCGAATTGGGGGTTAAATCACCAAAATGATCCCCGGGCACGGCCACTTCTGCTGCTCATTGCTCCCCTCACCTCCCAGGGGGGGTGAACAAGGGGATGGGTCAAATGCAGAGGACACATTTCACCACACCTAGTGTGTGGGTGACAATCATTGGTACTTTAACTTAACTTTAACTTTACCCTTAACTTATACACATGCTTATGTGTGCTGTAGCTATGATGTTTTTTCCCTTGGTCTCAGTCAGGACCCTCTCTCCAGGGGCCCAGGCTTTAGATTGACTTTCCCCAGCGTTTCTCACATTTTTTGAAAGGGGCGCCGGAAGTTGGCAGACCCGTCAGCGATCCTGTTCTGTCTCCCTGTAATATTTGTCTGCTCTTGAATAGGATTGTGCTGAAAATCTTAATTATAATTAATTTAATAAAGTATTTCTGATTGTGATACTGATTCTGACAATGATGGATCTTTGTGGTCTTTACAAGATGATGACATATTAACATAAGCCTTAACTGTTGTAAGAGTGCAAGAAGAAGGTAAATGAAGTATAATATATTCCTCCTATCCAGGAGATTGCAAAAAGCCGCTGCCTGACCAGGGCTCAGAAAATCTGAAAAGACTCCTCCCAACCCCCACCAAGGACTGTTTTCACTGCTGGACTCTAGAAAGAGGTTCCGCAGCCTCCGTAGCAGAACCTCCAGGTTCTGCAACAGCTTCGTAAGACTCTTGAACGCATCATAATAATTCCCTCAATTCCCCCCAAAAACGGATTAACTCGCTGGAATATAAAGACAATATAACATACATCCATAAACGTGGATGCATATGCAAAAGTGCAATATATTTATCTGTACCGTAATCTATCCATCCATCCATCCATCTTCTTCCGCTTATCCGAGGACGGGTCGCGGGGGCAGCAGCCTAAGCAGGGAAGCCCAGACTTCCCTCTCCCCAGCCACTTCGTCCAGCTCTTCCCGTGGGACCCCGAGGCGTTCCCAGGCCAGCCGGGAGACATAGTCTTCCCAACGTGTCCTGGGTCTTCCCCGCGGCCTCCTACCGGTCGGACGTGCCCTAAACACCTCCCTAGGGAGGCGCTCGGGTGGCATCCTGACCAGATACCCGAACCACCTCATCTGGCTCCTCTCGATGTGGAGGAGCAGCGGCTTTACTTTGAGCTCCCCCCGGATGGCAGAGCTTCTCACCCTATCTCTAAGGGAGAGCCCCGCCACCCGGCGGAGGAAACTCATTTCGGCCGCTTGTACCCGTGATCTTGTCCTTTCGGTCAAAACCCAAAGCTCATGACCATAGGTGAGGATGGGAACGTAGATCGACCGGTAATTTGAGAGCTTTGCCTTCCGGCTCAGCTCCTTCTTCACCACAACGGTTCGATACAGCGTCCGCATTACTGAAGACGCCGCACCGATCCGCCTGTCGATCTCACGATCCACTCTTCCCTCACTCGTGAACAAGACTCCGAGGTACTTGAACTCCTCCACTTGGGGCAAGATCTCCACCCTTTTCCGGGCGAGAACCATGGACTCGGACTTGGGGGTGCTGATTCTCATCCCAGTCGCTTCACACTCGGCTGCGAACCGATCCAGCGAGAGCTGAAGATCCTGGCCAGATGAAGCCATCAGGACCACATCATCTGTAAAAAGCAGAGACCTAATCCTGCAGCCACCAAACCAGATCCCCTCAACGCCTTGACTGCGCCTAGAAATTCTGTCCATAAAAGTTATAAACAGAATCGGTGACAAAGGGCAGCCTTGGCGAAGTCCAACCCTCACTGGAATTGTGTCCGACTTACTGCCGGCAATGCGGACTAAGCTCTGGCACTGAGCATACAGAGAGCGGACTGCCACAATCAGACAGTCCGATACCCCATACTCCCTGAGCACTCCCCACAGGACTTCCCAAGGGACACGGTCGAATGCCTTCTCCAAGTCCACAAAACACATGTAGACTGGTTGGGCAAACTCCCATGCACCCTCAAGGACCCTGCCGAGAGTATAGAGCTGGTCCACAGTTCCACGACCAGGACGAAAACCACACTGTTCCTTCTGAACCCGAGGTTCGACTATCCGGCGTAGCCTCCTCTCCAGTACACCTGAATAGACCTTACCGGGAAGGCTGAGGAGTGTGATCCCACTGTGTACCGTAATATATTTATTTATATATGCACCTTATTGCTCTTTTATCCTGCACTACAACGAGCTAATGCAACGAAATTCCGTTCTTATATGTACTGTAAAGTTCAAATTTGAATGACAATAAAAAGTCTAAGTCTATATAGAAATGGAGGCAAACATGTGCAGTGTACACTTAGTCCCTGCGTCTGTCATTTTGTTACTAATTGTCGACGGGGCCGCCAGGGGAGGGATACGCATGATTGAGTTCCGTGCGACTTTCGGGACCGTATTGTTTCAGAAGACATGACAGCATTAGCAGCATTTTGTCTTTTCCCACTCGGAATACCTGCTAGGCTACGCCGCTGAAGCCCATCCCTCCACCTAAAAAAACAAAGCGTGTTTCACTCAGAACCCCCTGTTACTTATGAAAATAGGATGGAGGGAAAAACACTATTGTTCCCCTCAAGGCCCCTGAGTGCAACTCCCCCGGAGACTGAAAATGAGTGCAAGGATGGCAAACACATTCAGTCCCAGAAATCTTCACCACGACATAAAAATCCAGAACAGACAAGTAAAAACTGATGTGAATAACCTTTCATATATTACTCCGCTTATCCCCCCTTTTCGTGCCGGCACTTGCTATACTGCAAAAAGTTTAATCTAAGTAAGATTAAATATCTCAAATAAGGGTGATATTTGCTTATTTCCTGTCTGATAAGATAATTCTTCTCACTAAGCAGATTTTATGTTAGAGTCTTTTACTTGTTTTAAAGGGGAACATTATCACCAGACCTATGTAAGCGCCAATATATACCTTGATGTTGCAGAAAAAAGACCATACATTTTTTTAACCGATTTTCAAACTCTAAATGGGTGAATTTTGGCAAATTAAACGCCTTTCTATTATTTGCTCTCGGAAGCAATCCGCCATTACAAACACCGAGTCAAATCAGCAGTTATTTTCCGTTTTTTCGACTGTTTTCCGTACCTTGGAGACATCATGCCTCGTCGGTGTGTTGTCGGAGGGTGTAACAACACGAACAGGGACGGATTCAAGTTGCACCAGTGGCCCAAAGATGCGAAAGTGGCAAAAAATTGGACGTTTGTTCCGCACACTTTACCGACGACAGCTATGCTACGACAGAGATGGCAAGAATGTGTGGATATCCTGCGACACTCAAAGCAGATGCATTTCCAACTGGACTGGACGGATCATCTTTCAGGAAAAGAGAGCGGATGAGGGTATGTCTACAGAATATATATTAATTGATGAAAACTGGGCTGTCTGCACTCTCAAAGTGCATGTTGTTGCCAAATGTATTTCATATGCTGTAAACCTAGTTCATAGTTGTTAGTTTCCTTTAATGCCAAACAAACACATACCAATCGTTGGTTAGAAGGCGATCGCCGAATTCGTCCTCGCTTTTTCCCGTGTCGCTGGCTGTCGTGTCGTTTTTGTCGGTTTCGCTTGCATACGGTTCAAACCGATATGGCTCAATAGCTTCAGTTTCTTCTTCAATTTCGTTTTCGCTACCTGCCTCCACACTACAACCATCCGTTTCAATAAATGCGTAATCTGTTGAATCGCTTAAGCCGCTGAAATACGAGTCTGAATCCGAGCTAATGTCGCTATAGCTTGCTGTTCTATCCGCCATGTTTGTTTGTGTTGGCTTCACTATGTGACGTCACAGGAAAAAGGACGGGTGTATATAACAATGGTTAAAATCAGGCACTTTGAAGCTTTTTTTAGGGATATTGCGTGATGAGTAAAATTTTGAAAAAAACTTAGAAAAATAAAATAAGCCACTGGGAACTGATTTTTAATGGTTTCAACCCTTCTAAAATTGTGATAATGTTCCCCTTTAAGGATTTTGGTCCTAAATGATCTCAGTAAGATATTACAGCTTGTAGCTGAGATTTGATGACCTAAATTGAGTAAAACATGCTTGAAACTAGAATATCAACTGTTGCAAAGCTGTGTCATCAACACTCACAAGTATAAAACTGCTTTTTTAAAGTAATCATTTCTTATTTCAAGCATGAAAAAAAAAATCCTGACTTTGACACAATTGTGTCTCATAATTAAAACAGATGACAGCCAAATGGACTTTGCCGTTTTATTTTCAATGAAACAATAGAAAATATGTACTCATATAGTAGTACAGTTGGCACAGTACAGTAAACTGACAGTTAATATTTAAACATTTAACATTTCTAACAATTTTGAACAGAAATAGTTCATGCACATTCAGATAAATTCCTCAAAATTGCAATTAAAAAGATTTTGGCCGGGGGCCGGGCTGTATATATGCGCACTAATTGACTGAAAGAGCACGCACTTGGCGCGATGATGTCATGTTATCCATGGAAAAATGCATTTTTAGACCATATGATTTGCCTGAGCGGCTAGGAGACCCCGAGAGTAACAAGCGCTTGCCTTGTTGCCTTTCCATTAAGAACAATAAATTAGTTTTTATTATAAGTTTTCTCGTTTCACGAAATGTAATGCCGAGCGCATATCATTATGTCAAGATAATGGCACTAGCATTTACTTCATTTAAGAATATTTTTCAACATATTGAGCAAAAAGGTCTCTCTTTTTTTTCTACCAAGAAAAGTGCACTTGTTATTAGTGAGAATATACTTATTTTAAGGTATTTTTGGGTTCATTGAGGTTAGCTAATTTTACTTGTTTTGGAAAGTCTTGACAAGCCGAATTTTCTTGTTCTATTGGCAGATAATTGTGCTTAGTTCAAATAAAACACCACTCATTTTTGTATTTTTTTTTCTTGTTTTTGAACACTGACTTTTTGCAGTGTAGGTAGACACAGGGTTCGTACACCTTTTCCTTGGCCAAATTCCAGCACTTTATTAGGATTTTAAAGATACATTTTCCAGTTTTTCCAGTACCCTCCAAAAGGCGAAAACCAGCGTGAATCAACCCATAGCCTTGTTGTTTGAGGTCACCAAATGCTGTCTGTAGGAAAAATACGGTTCTGTAGACTATTCAATGTCATTGGTGTTTGCAAACGTTTCTCCATTTGTGTTGTTTTTCAAATTTCTTGTTCTTTTTCTTACTTACAGAACTCAATGTCATCGAGCACGGATTGATTCGCACCGTATTTGTGCTTGTAAACTGCATTATGTGATATAAACACACGCACCCTCAAAATGTCAATTTCACTCATTTATTAACAAAACTGTTCCACATTAATATAAGGACAATATTGTGTTTGTTTCACAACACCTCAGTCCCCTTTCATTAAGCATATCTAGCCTTATAACTGTGGCTATGATAACAAATTGATTTTTATTTGAGGGAAGTTATGAACATTATAATTTATCATTGACAAACACTAGCTTTTTTCCTTTCATAGCTTGTAATAACTGTCCGTAATTAACATGTAATCTAGCGTTGATCTCACAGTTTGGGTCTAGCATTTCTGTACAAACATACATATGCGCATACTATACATATACATTATCTGTACAAACATACATATGCGCATACTGTACATATACATTCACTGTACAAACATACATATACACATACATGTACATATACATTCACTGTACAAACATAGATATACACATACTGTACATATACATACATACACTCATGCATATAATCACGTTTTATCAAACATAAATTAAAGTTGTTACCCTAGGGTAAACTGGGTAATACATTGCACACTGACAAAGCTTAACCTATTGTTACTATAACAATCTACAAGGTTATTACACCTTTCTTCCCCTCCATTGTTTCTGCTTTCTTTTGTATTTCATGTTATCAGGACATATATGTATTGTTGCATTTGAACAACTGTATTGTTGATAATAGAGGTAAATTATTGTTATTATTCATTATCAATAGCGCTATTTCTATTGGTATTTGTATCGCTCCATGTGTATTGTAATTATGCTCATTGTCAATTCTCTATTATTATTTATTTCACTAACTGCTTATTTGCTATCACTTTTACCATCATATTTGTACATATCCTATTTGCTGATGTTGTTATATTGTTGTTGTTGTTGTTATTGTTGTGTTTGCTGTTGTTGTTGTCTCTCTGTCTTATCCCCATCTTGTCCCCACAATTTCCTCCTTTTTTTTTCTTCCTATCCCCTCCTGCTCAAGCCTGGCTGCACCAAGTAATAATATAAATCCATTTAATAAAGTCAAATACAAATTAAAGCTGCAAGCAGCGATGGACGGGACCGACTTTGACGGCACATAAAATCCAAACCGGAGGAGTAATTAAAACTCTTTGGTCAAATTTTAATCAGAAGGGTTCAATCTCTCTCCTGTGCTAATTTGAAGCCGACACGACAAACGCGCTCAGAGGAGATAATGTTTGAAAAAAGGTGACCGGTTTTTACAAAACTTTTGTTTTGAAGGGGGAATCGCAAACTTCCTGTTGATTTTTGCTGGGGGTTGTCAATATATGAAATGTAGGTCTAAGTGAGACCTACATAAAGATTTTTGTTTCATGTCTCTAAGAAGTTACAGGCAGTTTTGTCTGAGTTTTCTTCCTGGGAGCAGCTGTTTCTGTGTTTTCTTCCTAGGGGGCGCTAGAGCGCAATTTTGAGTTTTGGGGTTGGGTTTTTTATTAGATCTCAATTTTTGCCAGTCCTGATGTGTGTGTCCAGTTTGGTGATTTTTAAGCATGTTAAGGGGGTCAAATTACAGCTCAAAGAGGCAAAATTGACTGTTTTTACCAACTTTTTGTTTTGAAGGGGGAATTGCCAATTTCCTGTTGATTTTTGCTGAAGAATGTCAACAAATGAAATCTAGGTCCAAGGCAGACCTACATAGCGGTTTTTGTTTCATGTCTCTATGACATTCCTACCGGAAGGTACAATCAGTTTTGTCTGTGTTTTTGTCTAGGGGGCGCTAGAGCGCAATTTTGAGTTTTGGGGTTTGGTTTTTTGATTAGATGGCAATTTTTGCCAGTCCTGATGTGTGGGTCAAATATGGTGAGTTTTGAAGCATGTTAAGGGGGTCAAATTACAGCTCAAAGAGGCAGCGGAATAATAATAATAAAACCTTACAAATACAATAGGGTCCTCTGTCCGAAAGGGACATTGCGGTCCCTAATAAGGCAACAAGAGAAGTATCCCACACTTCTCTTGTGTAAAGTAAATTTGTACAGCCGATATGGGCATCTACATCAACTATTTGATTTGCCTGAGAAGCTGGACAGGACAAAAAAATAAATAAATAAAAAATTAGGTCGAGCATGTACCAAAAGGTTAAAAAACAGAACTTTAGCTAACGTTAGTTAACTTGTAGGGCTAGTAATCTCTCTGGTTTACATTTCATATGACTCGAGAGAGAAGACTCTCCCATTGCGAAAAGCTGGATTTCCTTTTTGCATATACGTGGATTTGGTCCACGTTTTATCCAAAGTTTGCATTTGTCATTTTCCATCTAATGCTCATTAAAACGACAACCTCCCGGCATGATGGACCGATGCACCACTGTCCTCTTGGGGGGCGACACAGAATGGCATGACAACAACCTAATGTAAGGGCTCGTGCAAAGCCAACAGATCAAGCCTGTAGCTTTCATTTTTTAAGGAAACTTATTTTATTTGTTTCCATTTTATAATTAGCCTATTGAGTCAGACTGCCGAAAAATATGATGAACATTTCCAAGCATTTACAAGCACTTCACCCAAAATTCAAGCATTTTTCAAACCTTGAAAACACAACATTAAAACCCAAGCATTTTCAAGGTTTTTAAGCACCCCGTACGGACCCTGTAGACATTTCCTTCCATATGAAATAGGAGTATCTTTTACAATGCTTGTGGGCGGCAGGAAGACGAATCCATGTTTGATTAGGAGCTGAAGGTTAACGCAGGCTTCTTCCAGGGGAAGGCGGGGATGTAGCGGGTGGCTGAAGAAGGTAGAGGGGAGGGGATTGGAAGTGTTTGATAAGAGTCCATGCGGACAGACCTGGGCCTCATTAAACATGTAAATGCGACTTCCAGCATGGAGCCCCCACACACTTTCAGGCCTTGGTTTTTAATTACCTCTTTGTTTTGAACACGTAACAGGGTCCAACGACTGTAGCCTGGGGCATTTTAAGTATGTGTGTTGAATGAAACGCCCATATAACCATTTGTATTTCTATCTGTATGATCAGTGCCAGAGCTTGGTCCGCATTGCCGGCGGTAAGTCGGACACGTTTCCAGTGAGGGTCGGACTCCGCCAAGGCTGCCCTTTGTCACCGATTCTGTTCATAACTTTTATGGACAGAATTTCTAGGCGCAGTCAGGGCGTTGAGGAGATCTGGTTTGGTGGCTGCAGGATTAGGTCTCTGCTTTTTGCAGGTGATGTGGTCCTGATAGCTTCATCTGGCTAGGATCTTCAGCTCTCACTGGATCGGTTCGCAGCCGAGTGTGAAGCGACTGGGATGAAAATCAGCACCTCCAAGTCCGAGTCCATGGTTCTCGCCCGGAAAAGGGTGGAGTGCCATCTCCGGGTTGGGGAGGAGATCTTGCCCCAAGTGGAGGAGTTCAAGTACCTCGGAGTCTTGTTCACGAATGGGGGAAGAGTGGATCGTGAGATCGACAGGCGGATCGGTGCGGCGTCTTCAGTAATGCGGACGCTGTATCGATCCGTTGTGGTGAAGAATGAGCTGAGCCGGAAGGCAAAGCTCTCAATTTACCGGTCGATCTACGTTCCCATCCTCACCGTTATGTGATGACCGAAAGGACAAGATCACGGGTACAAGCGGCCGAAGTGAGTTTCCTCCGCCGGGTGGCGGGGCTCTCCCTTAGAGATAGGGTGAGAAGCTCTGACATCCGGGGGTAGCTCAAAGTAAAGCCTCTGCTCCTCCACATGGAGAGGAGCCAGATGAGGTGGTTTGGGCATCTGGTCAGGTTGCCACCCGAACGCCTCCCTAGGGAGGTGTTTAGAGCACGTCTGACCGGTAGGAGGCCGCGGGGAAGACTCAGGACACGTTGGGAAGACTATGTCTCCCGGCTGGCCTGGGAACGCCTCGGGGTCCCACAGGAAGAGCTGGACGAAGTGGCTGGGGAGAGGGAAGTCTGGGCTTCCCTGCTTAGGCTGCTGCCCCCGCGACCCGACCTCGGATAAGCGGAAGAAGATGGATGGATGGATGGATGGATGGATGGATGGATTTCTATTTGCTATATCATTGGTTGCTATGATTTCTTTTAAAACGTCTTGGACAATATTTTTTAAATACAGTCAAGCGGTTCTTAATGTTTTTTTACCCAATTTAGATACATGGGTGAGTGAAAACATTAGGTCTCAGTACACCACTGCAATATTATCTCTGTAAAGGCAATATTATGCAGTATGCATGCATGCATCTTATGCATTCATTTTCTGACCAGTAAGCAGAAACACTTTTTCACTCTCTTTGCAAAGTGTTCACAGTTTTGCCGTAACTATTTTCTATACTGACACTAGAATGAGACAGTCAGAGATTACAAAGAGAAACATAGCCAGGACTTGTGATCTCGCTAGAAAGATGTCCAGGCATCGAGTAATTGTCTCTGGCCCCCTGCCTGCGAGAGGCAATGATGAGAGATATAGCAGATTAGTCTCGCTTAACAAGTGGCTGGCTAGCTTCTGTAGACAACAGGGACTAACGTTTATTGATAATTGGCCCTCTTTCTGGGGCAAACCAGGCTTGCTGATGAGGGACGGCCTTCACCCTAACCAGGAAGGCGCCATCATCCTGACTAAAAACATAGACTACTGTTTAAGTCACATTTGACTAACTACACTAGAGCAAGCCCGGTCACAGGCAATTACAGAGCCTGCTAGTCCGGGTGAGGAGTCAGTTAAGCTAGAACTAGCCAGCACCAGGCTGGATAATTCCTGTACGCATAGCAATTTTCTTAGAATAACACACAACTCACATAATGTGTTTTCTGTTGTGAATGTGTCCGGGGTAGATATGCATTCTACTGAGGTGGCAAATCATGATGCGTTCAGTCGATCGCAGCATCAAGCAAACAATCTGAAAATTCCCGTCGTATCAATTCCTAGATATGGTCGAAACTATTTAAAGTGCACTACGTATAATAAACGCAACATTATTAATATTTCTACTACGGATAATTTAAACAGAAACTCGTCAAAACAGCCCAATACTTATAATATGGGCTTTTTAAACATAAGATCATTGTCTCCCAAAACGTTATTAGTTAATGAGGTCATTAGAGACAACAATCTTAACGTCATTGGTCTTAGCGAAACCTGGCTCAAACCAGACGAATTTTTTGCCCTAAATGAGGCATCTCCTCCTAACTATACGAATGCGCATATTGCCCGTCCCCTTAAAAGGGGTGGGGGGGTCGCACTAATATACAATGAAAACTTTAACCTTACCCCTAACCTAAATAATAAATACAAATCGTTTGAGGTGCTTACTATGAGGTCTGTCGCACCGCTGCCTCTCGATATGGCTGTTATCTACCGCCCCCCAGGGCCCTACTCGGACTTTATTAATGAATTCTCAGAGTTCGTTGCTGATCTAGTGACGCACGCAGACAATATAATCATAATGGGGGACTTTAATATCCATATGAATACCCCATCGGACCCTCAGTGCGTGGCGCTCCAGACTATAATTGATAGCTGTGGTCTTACACAAATAATAAATGAACCTACGCATCGCAACGGCAATACGATAGATCTAGTGCTGGTCAGGGGTGTCACCACCTCCAAAGTTATGGTACTCCCGTATACTAAAGTAATGTCCGATCATTACCTTATAAAATTCGAAGTTCTGACTCATTGTCAACAAACTAATAATAATAATAACTGCTATAGCAGCCGCAACATTAATGCTGCCACAACGATGACTCTTGCTGACCTACTGCCTTCGGTAATGGCACCATTCCCAAATTATGTCGGCTCTATTGATAACCTCACTAACAACTTTGTCAATGCCCTGCGCAAAACCATTGATAGTATAGCACCGCTAAAACAAAAAAGGGCCCCTAAAAGGCGCACCCCATGGTTTACAGAAGAAACCAGAGCTCATAAATTATCATGTAGAAAGTTGGAACGCAAATGGCGCGCGACTAAGCTTGAGGTTTTCCATCAAGCATGGAGTGATAGTTTAATATTGTACAAACGCATGCTTACCTTAGCTAAAGCTAAATATTACTCAAATCTCATCCGCCTCAACAAAAACGACCCTAAATTTTTGTTTAGTACAGTAGCATCGCTAACCCAACAAGGGACTCCTCCCAATAGCTCCACCCACTCGGCAGATGACTTTATGAATTTCTTTAATAAGAAAATTGAACTCATTAGAAAGGAGATTAAAGACAACGCATCCCAGCTACAACTGGGTTCTATGAACACAGATACAAATGTATCTACGACGGATACTGCAATACAAAATAGTCTCTCTCTTTTTGATGAAATAACATTAGAGGATCTATTACAGCGTGTAAGTGGGATAAAACAAACAACATGTTTACTTGACCCACTTCCTGGGAAACTTATCAAGGAGCTTTTTGTATTATTAAGTCCATCAGTGCTAAATATTATAAACGTATCACTTTCCTCTGGCACTGTTCCCCTAGCATTCAAGAAAGCGGTTATTCATCCTCTGCTCAAAAGACCTAACCTTGATCCTGACCTCATGGTAAACTACCGACCGGTGTCCCACCTTCCCTTTATTTCGAAAATCCTCGAAAAAAATTGTCGCACAGCAGCTAAATGAACACTTAGTGTCTAACAATCTCTGTGAACCTTTTCAATCCGGTTTCAGGGCAAATCGCTCTACGGAGACAGCCCTCGCAAAAATGACTAATGATCTACTGCTAACGATGGACCCTGATGCGTCATCTATGTTGCTGCTTCTTGATCTTAGCGCTGCTTTCGATACCGTCGATCATAATATTTTATTAGAGCGTATCAAAACACGTATTGGTATGTCAGACTTAGCTTTGTCGTGGTTTAACTCTTATCTTACTGACAGGATGCAATGCGTCTCCCATAATAATGTGACCTCGGACTATGTTAAGGTAACGTGCGGAGTTCCTCAGGGTTCGGTTCTTGGCCCTGCACTCTTCAGTAGTTACATGCTGCCGCTAGGCGACATCATACGCAAATACGGTGTTAGCTTTCATTGTTATGCTGATGACACCCAACTCTACATGCCCCTAAAGCTGACCAACACGCCGGATTGTAGTCAGCTGGAGGCGTGTCTTAATGAAATTAAACAATGGATGTCCGCTAACTTCTTGCAACTCAACACCAAGAAAACGGAAATGCTGATTATCGGTCCTGCTAAACACCGACATTTATTTAATAATACCACCTTAACATTTGACAACCAAACAATTACAAAAGGCGAATCAGTAAAGAATCTGGATATTATTTTCGACCCAACTCTCTCCTTTGAATCACACATTAAGAGTGTTACTAAAACGGCCTTCTTCATCTCCGCAATATCGCTAAAATTCGTTCTATTTTATCCACTAGCGACGCTGAGATCATTATTCATGCGTTCGTTACGTCTCGTCTCGACTACTGTAATTTATTATTTTCGGGTCTCCCTATGTCTAGCATTAAAAGATTACAATTGGTACAAAATGCGGCTGCTAGACTTTTGACAAGAACAAGAAAGTTTGATCATATTACGCCTATACTGGCTCACCTGCACTGGCTTCCTATGCACTTAAGATGTGACTTTAAGGTTTTACTACTTACGTATAAAATACTACACGGTCTAGCTCCGTCCTATCTTGTCGATTGCATTGTACCATATGTCCCGGCAAGAAATTTGCGTTCAAAGAACTCCGGCTTATTAGTGATTCCCAGAGCCCAAAACAAGTCTGCGGGCTATAGAGCGTTTTCTATTCGGGCTCCAGTACTATGGAATGCCCTCCCGGTAACAATTAGAGATGCTACCTCAGTAGAAGCATTTAAGTCCCATCTTAAAACTCATTTGTATACTCTAGCCTTTAAATAGCCCCCCTGTTAGACCAGTTGATCTGCCGTTTCTTTTCTTTTCTCCTCTGCTCCCCTTTTCCTTGAGGGAGGGAGGGGGCACAGGTCCGGTGGCCATGGATGAAGTGCTGGCTGTCCAGAGTCGGGACCCGGGGTGGACCCCTCGCCTGTGCATCGGCTGAGAACATCTCTGCGCTGCTGACCCGTCTCCGCTCGGGATGGTGTCCTGCTGGCCCCACTATGGACTGGACTCTTACTATTATGTTGGATCCACTATGGACTGGACTCTCACAATATTATGTCAGACCCACTCGACATCCATTGCTTTCGGTCTCCCCTAGAGGGGGGGGGTTACCCACATATGCGGTCCTCTCCAAGGTTTCTCATAGTCATTCACATCGACGTCCCACTGGGGTGAGTTTTTCCTTGCCCGTATGTGGGCTTTGTACCGAGGATGTCGTTGTGGCTTGTGCAGCCCTTTGAGACACTTGTGATTTAGGGCTATATAAATAAAGATTGATTGATTGATTGATTGATATTTGCAAGTCCATTTTCAAGAAGGATATTTAAATATATTTCCACTCGAATCAACCGTATACGAGGGGTACCACTGCCTTATACGGCGACAGCAGTGTGTAAAGGATATCACCACATGGGCTCAGGAACACTTCAGAAAAGCGCCGTCAGTAGCTACAGTTGGCCGCCACACCTGTAAGTGCAAGTTAAAACAAAGCCAAAGCCATTTATTAACAACACCCGGAAACGCCGCCGGCTTCGCTGGGGCCCGAGCTCATCTAAGATGGACTGATGCAAAGTGGGAAAGTGTTCCTTGGTCTGACACAGTACACATTTCAAATTGTTTTTTGGAAACCGTGGACACGACCTCCGGAACAAAGAGGAAAAGAACCATCCGGATTGTTCTCGGCGCATTATGTCAGACCCACTCGACATCCATTGCTTTCGGTCTCCCCTAGAGGGGGGGGGTTACCCACATATGCGGTCCTCTCCAAGGTTTCTCATAGTCATTCACATCGACGTCCCACTGGGGTGAGTTTTTCCTTGCCCTTATGTGGGCTTTGTACCGAGGATGTCGTTGTGGCTTGTGCAGCCCTTTGAGACACTTGTAATTTAGGGCTATATAAATAAAGATTGATTGATTGATTGATTGATACAACAAAAAGGAGGATTACCTCCGAATTCTTCAGGACAACCTAAAATCATCAGCCTGGAGGTTGGGTTTTGGGCGCAGTTGGGTGTTCCAACAGGACAAAGACCCCAACACACGTTAAAAGTGGTAAAGGAATGGCTAAATCAGGCTAGAATGAAGGTTTTAGAATGGCTTTCCCAAAGTCCTGACTTAAATGTGTGGACAATGCTGAAGAAACAAGTCCATGTCAGAAAACCAACACATTTAGCTGAACTGCACCAATTTTGTCAAGAGGAGTTGTGGATGGCTACCAAAAGCGCCTTATTGCAGTGAAACTTGCCAAAGGACATGTAACCAAATATTAACGTTGCTGTATGTATACTTTTGACCCAGCAGATTTGCTCACATTTTCAGTAGACCCATAATAAATACATAAAAGAACCAAACTTCATGAATGTTTTTTGTGACCAACAAGTATGTGCTCCAATCACTCTATCACAAAAAAATAAGAGTTGTAGAAATGATTGGAAACTCAAGACAGCCATGACATTATGTTCTTTACAAATGTATGTAAACTTTTGACCACGACTGTGTGACCACGGTGTGTAGGATTCACCTGCCAAACCTGCCAGGGACAATGAAACCATGCTCGTTCCCATCAAGTGTCTTTGATTGACTCCCCTGAGTGTATGAATGGGTATGAAAACCAGTCTACACAAACAGGAATCAAAGTCGTCGTCAACTGTTGCCGGTAGAAAATTAGGAAGCCAGACTGACTGACCGGAAAAGGCAGTATTAAATAGCGCTCTGATCAGTGCTCGGGAAACAGGTGAGCGTCCAGAACATCAATAAGAGACAGGTGAAAACAATAAGCATACATGGTAACTGAAAACAAACCCAGGGGTGCATAAAACAGGAACTGAGGTAGTCCAAAAACCAAACAGATCATGATCCGGGCAGCCGATCATAACAAATATGTTTGGAGGAGAAAAGGTGAGGCCTTTAATCCCATGAATATCATACCTACCGTCAAGCATGGTGGTGGTAGTATTATGCTCTAGGCCTGTTTTACTGCCAATAGAACTGGTGCTTTACAGAGAGTAAATGGGACAATAAAAAAGGAGGATTACCTCTAAATTCTTCAGGACAACCTAAAATCATCAGCCCGGAGGTTGGGTCTTGGGCGCAGTTGGGTGTTCCAACAGGACAATGACCCCAAACACACCTCAAAAGTGGTAAAGGAATGGCTAAATCAGGCTAGAATGAAGGTTTTAGAATGGCCTTCCCAAAGTCCTGACTTAAACGTGTGGACAATGCTGAAGAAACAAGTCCATGTCAGAAAACCAACACATTTAGCTGAACTGCACCAATTTTGTCAAGAGGAGTAGTCAAAAGTTCAACTAGAAGCTTGTGGATGGCTACCAAAAGCGCCTTATTGGAGTGAAACTTGCCAAGGGACATGTAAGCAAATATTAACATTGCTGTATGTATACTTTTGACCCAGCAGATTTGCTCACATTTTCAGTAGACCCATAATAAATTCATAAAAGAACCAAACTTCATGAATTTTTTTTGTGAGAGTTGCAGAAATTATTGGAAACTCAAGACAGCCATGACATTATGTTCTTTACAAATGTATGTGAACTTTTGATCGCGACTGAATGTTCTATGCTGGACTGGTCTCAATGTATATCTGCAAAGCTTTGCAAATATATTACAAAATACCTATTCTGTCTCTGGTGGTTTTTCAACTCAGCTTTAAGTGTCGTAAAGAGCTTGGGAGCGACTTGTGACTTGAATTCCCTGGGAGGAACAACTGGTCCAAAACGCAACAATTTGGGGGCTCGTTGAAAAATTTCAAATTACTACTGCAAAGGCATCCGCCATAAGGTTAGTATTTTTCTAGTATTTGTGTCGATATAAATACATACATATATACACATATATGTATTCAATATTTTATTTTTTAAACAATTTTTGAGACCATCTCTCTCTGTGCGTATACGTCACTTGTCGGCAGCTTTTTTGAAAACTGTAACCTGTTTTGAAAAAGTTTTGTGATATTTTACCAATATCAAATAGTGAGAATCGGTTTGAACACGTTTACGAGTTTATACATTTCTGCAATAACAAACTCGCTCCGTTAATTGCCTGCTTCCAATTAAGGCTCCGTCCTCTTTGCCTTCTCAGTAAATAAGTACCCTGTCCTTAATTAGAGCATTTAGGTACTTGGAATTCACGAGGAATCATTATATTTGTGCATAACTGTGAGCGTGTTGCAGTGATCTTAACTCAGTAAACACAAAAAAACTACAGTATATATGTATTGTAATGCAAAATTACCTGGCCTGGCTTGGCATCTTCACATATGGAGGCTTCATAGGGCGTGGCCAATTCTGGGGGATTGTCGTTAACATCCAGTATACGAATACTCACTGCTGAATGTGACGCCATGGTGTGGTTATCTACACAGAGAGGGAACAAAATATGCAGTGGTTTGTATAGAGTCTCATCCTGCCTGTAATCATCTGTTGGCTCCAATCAGTGCTGCTGTCTCCAAGAGGGTTACTTCATTTTGCAACTTAGTTAGGAAGTACCATATTTTGTGTGTGTGCGTGCGTGTGAAGGTGTCTGTGGAGCAGCAGCGTTGTCAAGGCGCTGACATTGACAAAGGAGTGCAGAGGTGCCAGTGTGCTGACATTATAACAAGCGAGCGCGTACACCTTAATGGTGCACTATCATGGCGGTGACAGAAGAGAAGCTGGCTGCAGCAACAAAAGTCGAAGTGTGCGTAAAACAAGTTCACAGATTTATTTATCAAAGCAGCTGTTTTGTTTTGATCTGGTAGGTATATATGTGTGTGTGTGTAAATATATATATATATATATATATATATATATATATATATATATATATATATATATCTATATATATATATATATATATATATATATATATATATACATATATACATACATATATACATATACACACATATGTACATATACATATACACATATACACACATATATACTATTACATATACATATATATATATATATATATATATATATATATATATATATATATATATATATATATATATATATATTAGGGATGTCCGATAATGGCTTTTTGCCGATATCCGATATTCCGATATTGACCAAACCTCAACCAATACCGATATCAACCGATATATACAGTCGTGGAATTAACACATTATTATGCCTAATTTGGACAACCAGGTATGGTGAAGATAAGGTCCTTTTTAAAAAAATAAAATAAATAAAATAAGATAAATACATTTAAAAAAAAAATTCTTGAATAAAAAAGAAAGTAAAACAAAATAAAAACAGTTACATAGAAACTAGTAATTCATGAAAATGAGTAAAATTAACGGTTAAAGATTAGTACTATTAGTGGACCAGCAGCACGCACAATCATGTGTGCTTACGGACTGTATCCCTTGCAGACTGTATTGATATATATTGATATATAATGTAGGAACCAGAATATTAATAACAGAAAGAAACAACCCTTTTGTGTGAATGAGTGTAAACGGGGGAGTTAGATGTTTTGGGTTGGTGTATTAATTGTAAGTGTAACTTGTGTTTTTTATGTTGATTTAATAAAAACAAAAAAAAACAAAACAAAAAACGATACAGATAATAAAAAAAACGATACCGGATAATTTCGGATATTACATTTTAAAGCATTTATCGGCCGATAATATCAACCTGTCGATATTATCGGCCGATAATATCTAATATATATATATATACATATGTATAAATGTGTCTACACATATATACATATGCATTTAAATATATATATATATATCTATATACATTAGGTCAGCAAAAAACACAGAGGCTATATAATAATAATAATAACAATAATAACTGGGATTTATATAGCGCTTTTCTAAGTACCCAAAGTCGCTTTACATGTAGAACCCATCATTCATTCACACCTGGTGGTGGTAAGCTACTTTCGTAGCCACAGCTGCCCTGGGGTAGACTGACGGAAGCGTGGCTGCAATTTGCGCCAACGGCCCCTCCGACCACCACCTATCATTCATCATTCAATTCACCGGTGTGAGTGGCACCGGGGGAAAAGGGTGAAGTGTCCCGCCCAAGGACACAATGACAGCGATTTTTGGATGGTAAGAGGCGGAGAGCGAACCTGCAACCCTCAGGTTTCTGGCACGGTTGCTCTACCCACTACGCCATGCCGCCCATATATATATATATATATATATATATATATATATATACCAGATCAAAACAAAACAGCTGATTTGGACAACAGTTTGGAGCGGGCCCCTTCCTTGTATATCATCCCTACAAACCTGTTTCGCAGGTTTCCCTGCTCGTCAGGGGATTTTATGAATAAAATCGAAAATAACCTGCTTGTAGGGATGATATACTGTAGCCTCTGTGTTTTTTCTTGACCTAACGGATATTCCGCTCTACCCCGGTATTGAGCACTGTACAACTGATAAAACACAGAAACCACGACTACATATATATATATATATACATACATAATATATACATACATAATATATATATATATATATTTGGTGGAGGAGGAATTATGGTGTGGGTTACTTTTCAGGAGTTGGGCTTGGACCCTTAGTTCCAATGAAAGACACTTTGAATGCTCCAGGATACCAAAATATTTTGGACAATTCCATGCTCCCAACTTTGTGGGAACAGTTTGGAGCGGGCCCCTTCCTCTTCCAACATGACCGTGCACAAATGCACAAAGCAAGGTCCATAAAGACATGGATGACAGAGTCTGGTGTGGATGAACTTGACTGGCCTGCACAGAGTCCTGACCTGAACCCGATAGAACACCTTTGGGATGAATTAGAACGGAGACTGAGAGCCAGGACTTCTCCACCAACGTCAGTTTTTGGAAGAATGGTGGAAAATTCCTATAAACACACTCCGCAACCTTGTGGACAGCCTTCCCAGAAGAGTTGAAGCTGTAATAGCTGCAAAAGGTGGACCCACATCATATTGAACCCTATGGGTTAGGAATGGGATGGCACTTCAAGCTCATATGTGAGTCAAGGCAGGTGGCCAGATACTTTTGGCAATATAGAGTATTATGTAGACAACAAGTACGTGTTTTAAATGTAGAAAAAAAGCAGAATATACCTTTAATAAGCTTAAATGTACATGTGAGAGGTGTGAGCATGATTTATAATTAGTTCTTTCTAACGCTACTTTAAATTAGTTTGCCATCTGACTGCATCAGATTTGTCTAATTTCCTCATCAAACATGATGTACAGTACAGGCCCGAAGACGGCGTAATTATGTAAGTCCGTGTGTGTGTCTAAGACAATTCCAGGTTGGCGATGGAAAGAGAGTGAGAGAACATTACGTTTAAATGAGAGTCGTGTTGGCTTCAGGTGTTGGCCTGATATCTTGTCTAATTAGAGGGCATTAAATGGATAATTCAGCTGCCGCCACTCGGCGCACGTATCTGAGTGTCATCGAACAATAACAAAAAAATACGTACTGTCAACAAGCAACTGACAAGCAGGGGGGGAAATTGACGATAAAAAAGTGAATTGACGTCAAGTGTTGTAATTGCTTGAATACAGCTGCAATTAGTTGCTCTGACCCTGAACAAAAAGGCTCTTCTGAACTGCAGAGGATGATTGCAACTTTACATGCTGTACATCAGAAATATCATCATGTGAGTCCTCACAGACACTCTAAAAAGGTAATTTCGTCGAAAACCCCCCCGCCCAGGCTCGAAAATTAGAAAATCATGAATGCGCAGTACCACTGTAGTCCTATAGGTGGCAGTAATGCATATGTCAAAATACACTATATTGCCAAAAGTATTTGGCCACCCATTCAAATGACGAGAATCAGGTGTCCTAATCACTTGGCCCGGCCACAGGTGTATAAAACAGCGGTTTTTAACCTGGGTTCGATGGAACCCTAGGGCAGGGGTCGGCAACCTTTACCAGTCAAAGAGCCATTTTGAGCAGTTTCACAAATTAAAGATAACAATGGGAGCCACTAAATTTTTTTGAAATTTAATATGAATTAACGCTGCATAATAAGTTGTTGTTTTTTTTGCTTTGTGCTATGCATAAACCAGGGGTCTCCGACATGCTGCCCATACCTTAATATGGAATTTGAATGCTGGTGTGGCACGCGGGTTTTATATAAATGGCGCTTGTCAGCGTCATGCGTGCCGTGATGGTACAGCATATAGCACCCACTACGACCAGCGTGCCTGATCAGCCACACCTTATATGGGGCTTCCGCTTGCTCACGTAGGTGACAGCAAGGCATACTTGTTCAACAACCACACAGGTTACACTGACGGTGTCGGTATAAAAAAAAACAAAAAACTTTAACACTCTTACTAATAATGCGCCACGCTGTGAACCCACACTAAACAAGAATGACAAACACATTTCGGGAGAACATCTGCACCGTAACACAACATAAACACAACAGGACAAATACCCAGAATCCCATGCAGCCCTAACTCTTCCGGGCTACATTATACACCCATTATACGGTAATTTGTTGTGAGTTTATGCACTGTGTTGGTTTTGTTCTTTGAACAAGGTGATGTTCATGCACGGTTCATTTTGTGCACCAGTAAAAAAAACATGGTAACACTTTAGTATGGGAAACATATTCACCATTAATTAGTTGCTTATTAACATGCAAATTAGTAAAATATTGGCTCTTAACTAGTCATTATTAAGTACTTATTAATGCCTTATTCTGCATGGCCTTATTATAACTCTAACCCTCTAACCCTAACCCTTTTTTTGATTGATTGACTTTTATTAGTAGGTTGCACAGTACAGTACATATTCTGTAAAATTGACCACTAAATGGTAACACCCGAATAAGTTTTTCAACTTACTTAAGTCGAGG